>NC_092236.1:12337017-12372017 GCF_036320965.1 Panulirus ornatus | reverse complement strand
ATGGTCGTGCTCAAGGATCGTATGGTCGTGCTCAAGGATCGTATGGTCGTGCTCAAGGATCGTATGGTCGTGCTCAAGGATCGTATGGTCGTGCTCAAGGATCGTACAGTCGTGCTCAAGGATCGTATGGTCGTGCTCAAGGATCGTACAGTCGTGCTCAAGGATCGTATGGTCGTGCTCAAGGATCGTACAGTCGTGCTCAAGGATCGTATGGTCGTGCTCAAGGATCGTATGGTCGTGCTCAAGGATCGTATGGTCGTGCTCAAGGATCGTATGGTCGTGCTCAAGGATCGTATGGTCGTGCTCAAGGATCGTACAGTCGTGCTCAAGGATCGTATGGTCGTGCTCAAGGATCGTATGGTCGTGCTCAAGGATCGTATGGTCGTGCTCAAGGATCGTATGGTCGTGCTCAAGGATCGTACAGTCGTGCTCAAGGATCGTACAGTCGTGCTCAAGGATCGTATGGTCGTGCTCAAGGATCGTATGGTCGTGCTCAAGGATCGTATGGTCGTGCTCAAGGATCGTATGGTCGTGCTCAAGGATCGTATGGTCGTGCTCAAGGATCGCATGGTCGTGCTCAAGGATCGTACAGTCGTGCTCAAGTATCGTACCACCGTGCTCAAGGATCGTATCGTCGTGCTCAAGGATCGTACAGTCGTGCTCAAGTATCGTATCGTCGTGCTCAAGGATCGTATGGTCGTGCTCAAGGATCGTATGGTCGTGCTCAAGGATCGTATGGTCGTGCTCAAGGATCGTATGGTCGTGCTCAAGGATCGTATGGTCGTGCTCAAGGATCGTATGGTCGTGCTCAAGGATCGTATGGTCGTGCTCAAGGATCGTATGGTCGTGCTCAAGGATCGTATGGTCGTGCTCAAGGATCGTATGGTCGTGCTCAAGGATCGTATGGTCGTGCTCAAGGATCGTATGGTCGTGCTCAAGGATCGTATGGTCGTGCTCAAGGATCGTATGGTCGTGCTCAAGGATCGTATGGTCGTGCTCAAGGATCGTATGGTCGTGCTCAAGGATCGTATGGTCGTGCTCAAGGATCGTATGGTCGTGCTCAAGGATCGTATGGTCGTGCTCAAGGATCGTACAGTCGTGCTCAAGGATCGTACAGTCGTGCTCAAGGATCGTATGGTCGTGCTCAAGGATCGTATGGTCGTGCTCAAGGATCGTACAGTCGTGCTCAAGGATCGTATGGTCGTGCTCAAGGATCGTATGGTCGTGCTCAAGGATCGTATGGTCGTGCTCAAGGATCGTATGGTCGTGCTCAAGGATCGTATGGTCGTGCTCAAGGATCGTATGGTCGTGCTCAAGGATCGTACAGTCGTGCTCAAGGATCGTATGGTCGTGCTCAAGGATCGTATGGTCGTGCTCAAGGATCGTATGGTCGTGCTCAAGGATCGTATGGTCGTGCTCAAGGATCGTATGGTCGTGCTCAAGGATCGTATGGTCGTGCTCAAGGATCGTATGGTCGTGCTCAAGGATCGTATGGTCGTGCTCAAGGATCGTATGGTCGTGCTCAAGGATCGTATGGTCGTGCTCAAGGATCGTATGGTCGTGCTCAAGGATCGTATGGTCGTGCTCAAGGATCGTATGGTCGTGCTCAAGGATCGTATGGTCGTGCTCAAGGATCGTATGGTCGTGCTCAAGGATCGTATGGTCGTGCTCAAGGATCGTATGGTCGTGCTCAAGGATCGTATGGTCGTGCTCAAGGATCGTATGGTCGTGCTCAAGGATCGTATGGTCGTGCTCAAGGATCGTATGGTCGTGCTCAAGGATCGTATGGTCGTGCTCAAGGATCGTATGGTCGTGCTCAAGGATCGTACAGTCGTGCTCAAGGATCGTATGGTCGTGCTCAAGGATCGTATGGTCGTGCTCAAGGATCGTACAGTCGTGCTCAAGGATCGTATGGTCGTGCTCAAGGATCGTATGGTCGTGCTCAAGGATCGTATGGTCGTGCTCAAGGATCGTATGGTCGTGCTCAAGGATCGTATGGTCGTGCTCAAGGATCGTATGGTCGTGCTCAAGGATCGTATGGTCGTGCTCAAGGATCGTATGGTCGTGCTCAAGGATCGTATGGTCGTGCTCAAGGATCGTATGGTCGTGCTCAAGGATCGTATGGTCGTGCTCAAGGATCGTATGGTCGTGCTCAAGGATCGTACAGTCGTGCTCAAGGATCGTATGGTCGTGCTCAAGGATCGTACAGTCGTGCTCAAGGATCGTACAGTCGTGCTCAAGGATCGTATGGTCGTGCTCAAGGATCGTACAGTCGTGCTCAAGGATCGTACAGTCGTGCTCAAGGATCGTATGGTCGTGCTCAAGGATCGTATGGTCGTGCTCAAGGATCGTATGGTCGTGCTCAAGGATCGTATGGTCGTGCTCAAGGATCGTACAGTCGTGCTCAAGGATCGTATGGTCGTGCTCAAGGATCGTATGGTCGTGCTCAAGGATCGTATGGTCGTGCTCAAGGATCGTATGGTCGTGCTCAAGGATCGTATGGTCGTGCTCAAGGATCGTATGGTCGTGCTCAAGGATCGTATGGTCGTGCTCAAGGATCGTATGGTCGTGCTCAAGGATCGTATGGTCGTGCTCAAGGATCGTATGGTCGTGCTCAAGGATCGTATGGTCGTGCTCAAGGATCGTATGGTCGTGCTCAAGGATCGTATGGTCGTGCTCAAGGATCGTACAGTCGTGCTCAAGGATCGTATGGTCGTGCTCAAGGATCGTACAGTCGTGCTCAAGGATCGTATGGTCGTGCTCAAGGATCGTATGGTCGTGCTCAAGGATCGTATGGTCGTGCTCAAGGATCGTATGGTCGTGCTCAAGGATCGTATGGTCGTGCTCAAGGATCGTATGGTCGTGCTCAAGGATCGTATGGTCGTGCTCAAGGATCGTATGGTCGTGCTCAAGGATCGTATGGTCGTGCTCAAGGATCGTATGGTCGTGCTCAAGGATCGTATGGTCGTGCTCAAGGATCGTATGGTCGTGCTCAAGGATCGTATGGTCGTGCTCAAGGATCGTATGGTCGTGCTCAAGGATCGTATGGTCGTGCTCAAGGATCGTATGGTCGTGCTCAAGGATCGTACAGTCGTGCTCAAGGATCGTATGGTCGTGCTCAAGGATCGTATGGTCGTGCTCAAGGATCGTATGGTCGTGCTCAAGGATCGTATGGTCGTGCTCAAGGATCGTATGGTCGTGCTCAAGGATCGTATGGTCGTGCTCAAGGATCGTATGGTCGTGCTCAAGGATCGTACAGTCGTGCTCAAGGATCGTATGGTCGTGCTCAAGGATCGTATGGTCGTGCTCAAGGATCGTACAGTCGTGCTCAAGGATCGTATGGTCGTGCTCAAGGATCGTACAGTCGTGCTCAAGGATCGTATGGTCGTGCTCAAGGATCGTATGGTCGTGCTCAAGGATCGTATGGTCGTGCTCAAGGATCGTATGGTCGTGCTCAAGGATCGTATGGTCGTGCTCAAGGATCGTATGGTCGTGCTCAAGGATCGTATGGTCGTGCTCAAGGATCGTATGGTCGTGCTCAAGGATCGTACAGTCGTGCTCAAGGATCGTATGGTCGTGCTCAAGGATCGTATGGTCGTGCTCAAGGATCGTATGGTCGTGCTCAAGGATCGTATGGTCGTGCTCAAGGATCGTATGGTCGTGCTCAAGGATCGTATGGTCGTGCTCAAGGATCGTATGGTCGTGCTCAAGGATCGTATGGTCGTGCTCAAGGATCGTATGGTCGTGCTCAAGGATCGTATGGTCGTGCTCAAGGATCGTATGGTCGTGCTCAAGGATCGTATGGTCGTGCTCAAGGATCGTACAGTCGTGCTCAAGTATCGTATGGTCGTGCTCAAGGATCGTATTATCGTGCTCAAGGATCGTACAGTCGTGCTCAAGGATCGTATGGTCGTGCTCAAGGATCGTATGGTCGTGCTCAAGGATCGTATGGTCGTGCTCAAGTATCGTACGGTCGTGCTCAAGCATCGTATGGTCGTGCTCAAGGATCGTACAGTCGTGCTCAAGGGCCGTACAGTCGTGCTCAAGGATCGTATGGTCGTGCTCAAGGATCGCATGATCGTGCTCAAGGATCGTACGGTCGTGCTCAAGGATCGTATGGTCGTGCTCAAGGATCGTATGGTCGTGCTCAAGTATCGTACAGTCGTGCTCAAGTCTCGTATGGTCGTGCTCAAGTATCGCACAGTCGTGCTGAACGGGGAGAGAGAGGGTGTTGGGAGAAGGGAGGGATGTAGGGAGGGAGGAGCTCCTGGCGTCATGAGGTTGATTCTGACGTCGTTGCCAAAGCGAATTCGATTTCACGTCTTGGGTCTTGGCGTCCCTCATGACGCGCGGGCGTGCGATCCTCCGTGCTGTCACTAAAGGTGTGAAATATACGTATATACGCAATACGTAATGTCGTCGGAAGCCACCTGTGTGTAGAACGCCTCGCGCTTACCGTCAATACGTATCGGTCATCGGCCTAGGCGGACTGTCAATACGTATCGGATATCGGCCTAGGCGTACTGCCAATATGAATCGGATATCGGCTTGGATGTACGGCCAATGTGTATAAGATAACGTCTTGCACATATCGCCAATACATATCGGATATCGTTGACATATATTGGATATCGGCCTGGGTATACCGTCAATATGTATAAGATATCGGTTTAGCTGTATCGCCAATACGTATCGGATATCGATCTGGGCGTACTTCCAGTATGTATCGGATAATGGCTTGGGGCATATCGCCAATACGTATCGGATATCGACCTGGGCATACCGCCAGTTCTTATTGGATATCGGTCTTTACGATATCGGTCCAGGCGTACCGCCAGTACTTATCGGATATCGGTTTGGGCGTATAGTCAGTACGTATCGGGTACTGCCGTGCGTGTATGGCTATACTTATCGGTTTGGCCGTACCACCAGTGTCATTGCTAAGGTGTACCGTGGTCACTGTCTGTACTGGTCACACCCTGTACCATGGCCGAGATGTACCGTGGTCACACCCTGTACCATGGCTGAGATGTACCGTGGTCACTGCCTGTACCATGGCTGAGATGTACCGTGGTCACTGTCTGTACTGGTCACACCCTGTACCCCGGCTGAGATGTACCGTGGTCACTGCCTGTACCATGGCTGAGATGTACCGTGGTCACTGCCTGTACCATAGCTGAGATGTACCGTGGTCACTGTCTGTACCATGGCTGAGATGTACCGTGGTCACACCCTGTACCAGGCTGAGATGTACCGTGGTCACTGCCTGTACCATGGCTGAGATGTACCGTGGTCACGCCTGTACCACGGCTGAGATGTACCGTGGTCACTGTCTGTACCATGGCTGAGATGTACCGTGGTCACACCCTGTACCACGGCTGAGATGTACCGTGGTCACATCCTGTACCATGGCTGAGATGTACCGTGGTCACTGCCTGTACCATGACGGAAGTACCATTGCACATAGCTGGATACCATGCTGGATGTACCGTGGGAGTACGCTGTACCATGGCTGGTTGTACCGTGCACACGCCTGTATACCGAACAGCCTGTGAGTGTATCCGTGTGGAGATGGGTACCAGCTGAACTGACTCACTGTGTAGCCATGGGCGGAGAGACAGGGTAGTGAACCATGCTGAGATGTACCGTGGTACACACCCACACACTGACGTGACACGGTCACAACCGTACATACTAGGATTACGTGGACACGCCACAAACACGAACATACATCACACACTACGTGACCGAGCACTAACACTGTACGTAGGTACACACCCCGTACACGTGGTGTCACGTGGCACACGTACTGGAATGTCGTGTCATGCCTGTACCACAGACCGTGACAGTAGCATGACGTGAACAACGTAGATTCCGCTACGTAGGAGGTACTGTACACGGACCACAAACACTACATATACGTAAAGACCACGTCATCCAGTATGGAGAGAGAACACAGCTACACATTAGCTTGGACGGAGGTGACAGTCATAACGATATGAGACGACATACACAACACAAATACGTGACACGTCACAACACGTACATACGTAGGTATACGTGACACGGACGCACAAACACGAACATACACACACACATACGTGGACACGGACGCACAAACACGTACATAGATACACATCTCCACAAACTGTTTGCATACACTTAACGAGAGTCTTAATGCACTTGTGAGGCGTATAGAGACGTGCGTATCGGCAGGTAATTTTCGTTGTAGACTTAAGAAAAAAAAAGTTAATGGGAAGTTCATAGCCTAAGTCATATGGATGGCTTTAGCGGTCTAGTTATAATTACGCGGTTGATTCTAGAAATGCATCCAGGCCTGTCAAGCGACGCGGGAAAACGACGTATGATGACGTCATGGCCAACCAAGTGGCAGCAAGGTAACATAATGACGTCACGTCCAATCAGACGACAGGAAAACAAATACTAATGTCCCGGCCAATCAGATGGCAAGAAAACAACTTATAATGATGTCACGGCCAATCAAGGCGGCCGAAAAACAAAAAAATAACGTCACGGCCAATCAGATGGCAAGAAAACAACTTATAATGACATCACGACCAATCAAGTCGGCTGGGAAAACAACTTATCATAACGTCACGGCCAATCAAAGGGCCGGGAAAATAAATGATAAATGACGTCGCCACGACCAGTCAGGACCCCGGGGTAGTGAACGTGTACCTCCAATGCTTGATTCGATTTAGGAGAGGTCGGGGATCTGAGCTCCCTTCCCTCTTATCCCCTCCACTCCCTCCACTCCCTCCTCTGGCCAGCAGCCATCATCAATCTTGAAAGGGGGGGTGGGGTTTGGATCTGCCGCCCCCCACCACACCGAGGTCCACTTTTGATTAAGTCGGTGTTTGAGGCGGCGCCAACACTGAAAAACTTGTCTATCGCCGGAGTAGCAGCAGGAGGAGGAGGAGGAGGAGGAGGAGGCCATCACAGACGCGCCTCCCGCCGGTCATACATCAACACTATGCTGCACACACGCCCGCTAATACCCACACCTCCCCTCCCTCTCGCTCCCACTTCCTCCCCCCCCACAGAAGCGCCATCTCTATTTACCGCATATATATATATATATATATATATATATATATATATATATATATATATATATATATATATATATATATATATATATATTCCCCCCGCACCTCTGTATATCGTCCTCCTTAAATTGCCCAGTGTCTCTCACTGTACCGCACGCCTAAGGAGGTACTAATTACGGTAGGTTAAGGATCATGTCTGTATGACGTCGGAGAAGTGTGGGAGGAAGCTACGCTTTGCCACAGACTCAAGTGTCACGTGTGTGTGTGTATGTGTGTGTGTGTGTGTGTGTGTGTGTGTGTATGTGTGTGTGTGTGTGTGTGTGTGGGTAGATGTGTAAGGTAAAGGTCTTTAAGTGCGTGTTATGTATCGCCTCCGTCAAGGGGGTTACTCAGCCAGCGGTGTTTCCTAGGGTGTTTTCGTCATGATTTGCCCATTGTAGATACCGTGGTAGACCCTATGGAAGATGGGTATCTAGGGCAGGTTGGTAGACTCAGCCTGCATTCCCCCTCCCCACACACACCTGATGGGAGAGACAGCCCACACTCCCACACCCGCGGGAAGATACGCCCCTCGCCCCCACACACACACACCAACACCCGCTGGCAGACACGGCCCCACACTGGGAGCACGATGACATTCCCGCGTCCTACTTGCTCCCCAAGTGTGGCGGAGCGAGGTGGGTATGCAGGTAGAGAGGGGCGGGCGGGCGGGCGTTGAGGGCGGGGGCGGGCAGTAACCAGTGCAGGACTGAGGTAGGCGGGCGAAGCGTACCTGAGGTTGCAGAACGGGCGGCAATTAATCACGTCGGTGGGGGTGGCGGGGCGGGCGCAGGGCCCCCGGCCTGCCTGTGTGCTGTGCCCACAGCCGTGTTTGAAGCCACGTCAGGCCGCCCGACGGCTGGACGCGGAGGGGCGAAGGGTAAATACACTCTTGGCGAAATCTCCAGTCTCAAGACCCCTGGTTACAACAAACGTCTTTCTCTCCGATGTGCAATTACCCGAGGTGGGGGAGAGAGGGAGCATGTCGTTATCAGAGGCCAGGCTTTGTCAGGGAGGGATTTTCCACCCGGTGGGCCATGACACAGCTCTTAGGCTGCCCTCAAGGTTCCCTCTTCCCTTTCCTCCTCCTCCTCCTCCTGCTGCTGCTGCACCACCCAGCCCCAACCCCTTCACTCTTTTCCTCCCCGCCCCATCCATCTTATTAATACACTCTCGCGATCCCTCCATAGACGTCAGTAACCTTTCTTGTTCAACCGGTCTTCGTGTAAGTCCATTGCACATTGATACGACTCTTTTCTTCCGTCCTTTGCGAATGATCATTATTCACATCATCCTGTCATGTTCCTCACACGTTCTCGCCATCATGAGTACATGCATATTCGGCACCGGCTCCTGCACAACATTGCAACTCAGTTTTCACCCAAGGTTCACCGAGACCCCTCGTTCTTTTCACTCTCTCTCTCTCTCTCTCTCAAAACACATCTTCGTTTCCACCAGTCACACACACACATGCCCCTCAGAGTCTGGTATCTTTGGCATACATGCTTTGTGCTCGCGTATACGTGCACACTTCCCTGGTTTTTCCACCATCATGTACGATCATGTCGTACACTTCACTTCGAATGAAATAGATGACCAATTGACCACTTCAGAATGGTACAGGTAATTAGATATGCGCGTGGGATGATCCCGTACGCTGAGGCGTCTTTTTCACAACCACAATTAGAGACTTCATTAGCTGAGCCAACAGGGATTACAATATATGCGAGAGGCTTAACCACTCCTGTTGACTCTGTCGGCCCAAACTCCATGCTGAGGAGGCCCCGTGTAAGCAGATAATTCCCCAAAAACAAGTACTCGGTGGGTCATGAAGGCCCAATCATTTCTCAATTCTCGAGACTTAAGTTGTCTGCCATGCATACATTACAGTCCTGTCCAAACATCGACTTACATTCTATCCTTCCTTAAATATTTTCTCTGTGAAAAGCTTCGACACCGAAGCGGACGTGTTTCATATACATTCGTTTTCGGGGCGGCCGTTGTTGGCATGGGGGCCTGGAGGTGGAGGGCCGGGCTACAGCCGGGAGGAGTATGGGAGATGGAGAGCTTTGATGGGGGCGTCCCCCCCAGACGTTTCCTAATGTCAACCATCATTTCCATAATTAATCAGGTCGCGAGATATGTGTCCATCTGGAATGACACATTCCCATCCTCTCCCTCTCTCTCAGACCCCCCAGTAGTTTGTGCTCCAGAGAACTTAATTGATAATTAATGGCGAGGTGCTGGTAGCGAACAGAGAGTGTGGACCATTAAATATTCATCGGTACGCCACTAGCCTGACCGTGTCAATACTAAGGAGCCACCTCGCATTACCGTCTCTCCTGAGCCGGCCCGGCGGCCCGCCCAACCTCCCACGATCATCCCCCCCCCCCCCCCCCCCCCCCCCCTCCACACACACACACACACACACACACACCCGTCTCGCCCGCGCCACCAGCCTCACCCAGCTCTACCACCGCATTAATCCAGCTCAATCTTGAGGTAATAGGCTGTGCCTTAAAAGGAACGTCACTCTAGTTATATATCCCTTTGGTGGAACGGGGAGTAAAAAGCGGTTTAAAAAAAAAAGAAAAAAAAAGAGTCCGGTAGGTTCAAGACGGCAGTCTGTACTGTTGTAGGCTCGGCTTTGTTATGATTTCCCCTAAAATAATATTGACTCGAGGTATTCTCCCAGAGGAGGCGGAGGAGGAGGAGAAGGAGGAGGCGGAGGAGGAGGAGGAGGAGGGAGGAGGAGGGAGGAGGAGGAGGCGGTGGTGGAAGTGGGGATTGGAGGAGGGGGGGTGGTAGGTCGCGAGGGCTGGTCTTGGTGGAGGTGGGGACGAGGGAGGAGGAGGGACCGGGGAGAGAGAGAGAGAGAGAGAACGGGATGAGCACCACACACACTAACGGAGATTGTTTTATCAACTTCAAAACTCGGGATATGTGAACGATAAATAGCGAATCCAGCCCACCCCCCTTCATCCGAACGAGCGGTGTTTACTTAAACGCGATGCCGGTGTGTAATTCCCACTCGTTTCAAGTTTTCCCATTTTTCTTAAGGTTCATCTTAAAAGCTCCCCCTCCCGCCCAGGTCTCGCCTTGGTGTAAGACGCGTGAGTGCTTCCCTAGTGATTACAAGGGGCGGGAGTGGCCCAGCTGGGATGTGATTATCAATTGTGAGGGAGGGGGGTAGGAGATAAAACTAGTAATCAGAGGGAATTACATCCAGACCTGCGTTGCGTAATTGATTTTGATATATATATATAACGCGTCCCTTGACCGAATGTAAAAACACTGGGAGTCATTGTCTCCGGCTTGGCGGCGTCCTGGTGAGGATGACGTAACCTGGTGCTCTCAACACACACACTCGCAGGTAACCTGGTGCTCTCGCCACGCTCTCACAGGTAACCTGGTGCTCTCACCATGCTTTCACAGGTAACCTGGTGCTCTCACCACACTCACAGGTAACCTGGTGCTCTCAACACACACACTCGTAGGTAACCTGGTGCTCTCACCACGCTCTCACAGGTAACCTGGTGCTCTCACCACACTCTCACAGGTAACCTGGTGCTCTCACCACACTCTCACAGGTAACCTGGTGCTCTCACCACACTCTCACAGGTAACCTGGTGCTCTCACCACACTCTCACATGTAACCTGGTGCTCTCACCACACTCTCACAGGTAACCTGGTGCTCTCACCATGCTTTCACAGGTAACCTGGTGCTCTCACCACACTCTCACAAGTAACCTGGTGCTCTCACCACACTCACAGGTAACCTGGTGCTCTCGCCACACTCTCACAGGTAACCTGGTGCTCTCGCCACACTCTCACAGGTAACCTGGTGCTCTCGCCACGCTCTCACAGGTAACCTGGTGCTCTCACCACACTCACAGGTAACCTGGTGCTCTCGCCACACTCTCACAGGTAACCTGGTGCTCTCGCCACGCTCTCACAGGTAACCTGGTGCTCTCACCACACTCACAGGTAACCTGGTGCTCTCACCACACTCACAGGTAACCTGGTGCTCTCACCACGCTCTCACAGGTAACCTGGTGCTCTCACCACACTCTCACAGGTAACCTGGTGCTCTCACCACGTTCTCACAGGTAACCTGGTGCTCTCACCACGTTCTCACAAGTAACCTGTTGCTTTCACCACACACTCGCAGGTAACCTGGTGCTCTCACCACACTCACAGGTAACCTGGTGCTCTCACCACACTCACAGGTAACCTGGTGCTCTCACCACACACTCACAGGTAACCTGGTGCTCTCACCACGTTCTCACAGGTAACCTAGTGCTCTCACCACACACTCTCAGGTAACCTGGTGCTCTCACCACACTCTCACAGGTAACCTGGTGCTCTCGCCACACTCTCACAGGTAACCTGGTGCTCTCACCACACTCTCACAGGTAACCTGGTGCTCTCACCACACTCTCACAGGTAACCTGGTGCTCTCACCACACACTCGCAGGTAACCTGGTGCTCTCGCCACACTCTCACAGGTAACCTGGTGCTCTCACCACACACTCGCAGGTAACCTGGTGCTCTCACCACACACTCACAGGTAACCTGGTGCTCTCACCACACTCTCACAGGTAACCTGGTGCTCTCACCACACACTCACAGGTAACCTGGTGCTCTCACCACACTCTCACAGGTAACCTGGTGCTCTCACCACACACTCACAGGTAACCTGGTGCTCTCACCACACTCTCACAGGTAACCTGGTGCTCTCACCATCACACACACATTGATAGCGGTGAGAAGGGGTAGTAATTGTGATGGTTGTGGTGGAAATGGTATTGATGATGGCACTAGTAATGATGATGGTTATTAATGATGTTATTCGGTACAGCTGGAAGTAAAATTGAAGATGTTGGCAGTGGTCATGCCACTGTGTTAGTGATGGTGATAGTGGCGGAGGACATAGTTTTTGACAGTGGTTGTACGGGTGATAATGGTGGTATGGTGCTGGTGATAATGGAAGTGGTATTGATAGTGGTGTGCGTGCACTGTTGGTAGTGGAAAAGATGGGTAGTTAAGGGTATCTGCCCCTCCATATTTCACCACTGGAGAGAGTTTTCTCTATAGTTCCCCACTGGAAATTTCAAAAAGTTTCCCCATTGGAGGTTATCCGGTAGGGAGGAATTCTGTGAGGTAGCTGAACTCTTCTTTACACACCTGACCCTTCCATCCATCCCACACAGGGACTTTTCTATTCCACATCAGTAACTTCCCATCCCACACATGTAACTTACCATCGCAAACTCATTCTCACTCCTCCATCAGTACAGTATCCCACATCCGTTTTCCTGCTGGGGATGTCACCGCTACAGGCTCAGGCAGGAGTCCAGGTTGGTGCCTCCTTCTCCTTCTCCTGCTGGGGGAGTGGCCCTGCCACAGGATTAGCTAGGAGTCCAATACTGTTCTAGGTCCTCCTCCTGTTGGGGATATCACCGCCACAGGCTCAGGCAGGAGTCCAGGTTGGTGACTCCTTCTCCTCCTCCTGCTGGGGGAGTGGCCCTGCCACAGGATTAGCTAGGAGTCCAATACGGTGCTAGGTCCTCCTCCTGCTGGGGATGTCACCGCCACAGGTTCAGGCAGGGGTCCAGGTTGGTGCCTCCTTCTCCTCCTCCTGCTGGGGGAGTGGCCCTGCCACAGGATTAGCTAGGAGTCCAATACGGTGCTAGGTCCTCCTCCTGCTGGGGATGTTACTGCAGATCTTCAGGCGCACTTCACAGTTCTCAGTCCAGTCCAGAATGATACTGCGTACTTCTGCTGGGGATGTCACTGCCATAAGTTCATGCAGGAGTCCAAGACGGTCCCAGATCTTCCTCCTGCTGGCTCAGACAGGAGTCCAGCAGGGGTGCCGGGTCCTCTGTTACAGTTGCTGAAACAGTGGTCGGGGCGGTACTGCAACATCACCACAATAACATTGGAAACTCACGACCTTTCTGCCTCCACACACTCCCACCCTTCCCCTTCCCCACCACCACACCACCTCCTCTTACATCCCTCCTTCCCACCTCCGCGAGGTTCCCCAGGGAGTTGTTCCCTCGTCAGTTGTGAAAATATACCCGAACCTCATACTCTTAGTGGTTGAGTAAGTTTACCTTGGGATTCCGGTGGGTAGGTGGGAGGGGGGAAAGGAATCCTCCCAGCCACACAGTATGATCAGGGAGGATATTTTCTCGTGCTGGTGGCTACAGGAAGGGAGTAAGAGTTGTGCTTCCTTCAGATCGTCCGTACCCTCTCAAGGTTAACATAACCCAGTACCGGCACACCACTGAAACGCGGGAAGGCCCCTGCCTGATAGTGTATCTGAAGCATAGGATGAGTTGTGCATGGAAGTGTATGTCGGTGTCGTGTGTTGTTGTATGTGTGTCGATACTGCATGTGCGTTAGTGTGTCTTTACGTATGAATGTGATGGCTATATGTGACCTCCATATGTATGGTTCTTGGGCTGTGTTATCATAAGTCGCGTCTAGATACACGAGCAATATTGCATGCAGGGTGGTAGTTATCTTTCGTGTATGTGAATTCATACACGCCCTTCCTAGCCTTCCTGTCCTGCTTGGCTGGTTATGAAGGCATTAGTGGCGCGCCGCTCTTCCCTCTTACACCCACCCACCCGGTGGCATCCGAGAGCTGGGCGTAAGTTCAATATTGGTCCACCTCTCCCGCCCTCCCTCGTCCTCTTTCCCGCCCTCCCCCCCTTCTACTCTCACTGTCCCCAGGCTCCCTCTCCTGCCACTCTGCCCCTCCCTGCCCAGAGTACCACCTCACAGGAAGACCGAGAATTGAGGGAGGGACGAGGAGGAAGATGGGTTGGTCTTATAAGAGCTCTCGTGCTCGAGTTGGTCCACTGGTCTGAGGTGGGCAAACTTGGTCCTGTGGTCCACTGGCGGCCATGTCGGTCTACAGGAGGAGGGGCCGTCGACGGTAGAGACGAACCCCCCCGGTTGAGGTCACAGTCACTCCTAAAGTTTTTGTTCATGGTAGAACTGGTCTTCTGGTCCGTCCGGAGTTCATCTCGTCTTTCGTCGACGGGGTGAGGTTAGTCTTGCATCCTGGCCGAGGGTAGTGTTTGCCCAGTATTGCGTTCAGGTTGTCATTTTGTGGTTCGTCGAGGGTAGCGTTCGTCTGCTGGTCCGTTTTATTGGATTGTCTCCTGGATTGTTTTATATCTGTAACTTAACGTAACTGAACGACGGGATTGGTTTTGTTGCCCGAGGAGAATTGGGGCTATATATATATATATATATATATATATATATATATATATATATATATATATATATATATATATATATATATATATATATATATAGGGGATAGGGGAGAAAGAATACTTCCCACGTATTCCCTGCGTGTCGTAGAAGGCGACTAAAAGGGGAGGGAGCAGGGGGCTGGAAATCCTCCCCTCTCGTTTTTTTTTTTAATTTTCCAAAAGAAGGAACAGACAAGGGGGCCTGGTGAGGACATTCCCTCAAAGGCCCAGTCTTCTGTTCTTAACGCTACCTCGCTAACGCGGGAAATGGCGAATAGTTTGAAAGAAGAAATATATATATATATATATATATATATATATATATATATATATATATATATATATATATACACGTCGAAGATACAGTTGGTTTTGCTCTTTATGAAGAATGGAATCGAGTTTGATGTTCATTTCGGATGGTTAATTTAGCGACTGATCGAGGGGAAGGGGGATCGGTCATTTTTGGTGTTGTGAACTCAAGGTCTTAGAGTTGGATCTTACCGGCTGTCCAGGGTAGAGTCTATTCTACGGTTCAAAGTAAAATGTTTCTCTTAACAGTTCGTCCACGTTAGAGCTGAGGTCAGCCATCCGTGGAGTTCTATGCTGTTCCCGTCTTTGCTTGTGACCTACACTTGTTATACTTACGTTGAACAGAGCACTGTAGGGGATAATCCAATGACGAGTGTTGAACATCGTGTTATTTCGTTTTGCATCCGTTATTTTAAATCAGCTTTAATTTTGATTTTGGCGTTAAGAGAAATCCGATCGACTTTGCCATTGATGACAGTAAGGTCTAGATATCTTTGTGGATGCGAAATTCAGGTCGTGAGAAGGGGGGCTGTCTGTGATATTGCATAGGATGAAGATCACTGATATGTAACATGGCAGGATAAGCTTACGTATCCTTAGAATAGGATCTAGATCCTTCGGACGTCCGCAGCCAGGCATCCAAGAAGAGCCGCGAAGCCTTTTTTTTGGTCGTCAGCGAGAGAGAGAGACATACACACACACCAGGATTTTCGTCCAGCGGTCAAGCCCAAGCAAGGCTGTGAGGGCAGCGGCGCCTTAAGGGCTATGATCGTGCGTCAGAGGGCCGGAGTGTCATCAATACCGCACGCCTCGCTCACTAGACACGTCGTGGACCAAAAAGTTTGGGCATTAGTCTGGCTCCCGGTGACTGTTACTGGCGATCATACGTTACCGTCTTGGGATACCATAGCGGGAGATGTGACGGTACGGTCTTTGTGGGGGAGAGAGGAGTGAGGCCCACCATCGTCAGGGAACGTAGACACACACACACACACACACACACACACACACACACATACACACACACATCCCCTCCTCACGTCCAAGAAGAATCATTTTCCTTCAGTCTCAAAACTGATTCAGGAGACAGGAGCAAGAGAGAGGGGAAAAGAAAAGGCATTGCCATTAGCACAATCACATACTCCAAACAGGCTAGCGGACGAAAGCTTCTGCGGCCACAGTATTCATTAATTACCTCACTGGTGCCTTGACAAGATGTGAAATCAATCAGTGTGGACGACTCAAGACAAAACAACCTTTTTATTTGTGCGTGAGTGGCCAAAATCGGCGCCACCAGTGTGTGTGTGTACTGTGATCTCGAGCACACAAAACTCAGAAATAACTCTAAAAATGTTGAGGTGATGTTTGTGTGTGTGTGTGTGTGTGTGTGTGTGTGTGTGTGTGTGTGTGTGTGTGTCAGTTTGACGAGTGTTGATTGGTTCGTGAGGTCGTTTCATTGACTACATCAAGTCACCAGGTTCATTGGCTTCAGGGAGGGACATCGGAAGTCACCAGTTTCATAAAATAACGTCCAGGGAGTCACCGGTTTCAAGCGCTGACTTCGTGAAATCACCAGCTTCAAATATGATCATACAACCACCGGGTTATGGGAGTCCCATCTTGAAGTCAAGGTTATGGGAGTCCCATCTTGAAGTCAAGATTATGGGAGTCCCACCTTGAAGTCAAGAATATGGAAGTCTCATCTTGAAGTCAAGAATATGAGAGTCCCATCCTGAAGTCAAGATTATGGGAGTCCCATCTTGAAGTCAAGGTTATGGGAGTCCCATCTTGAAGTCAAGGTTATGGGAGTCCCATCTTGAAGTCAAGGTTATGGGAGTCCCATCTTGAAGTCAAGGTTATGGGAGTCCCATCTTGAAGTCAAGGTTATGGGAGTCCCATCTTGAAGTCAAGGTTATGGGAGTCCCATCTTGAAGTCAAGGTTATGGGAGTCCCATCTTGAAGTCAAGGTTATGGGAGTCCCATCCTGAAGTCAAGAATATGGGAGTCCCATCTTGAAGTCAAGGTCATGGGAGTCCCATCTTGAAGTCAAGAATATGAGAGTCCCATCCTGAAGTCATCAGTATCAATGGATGGCCTTAAATGTGACTTCACCTGGTTCATTTTGATGGTAGAACAAAGTCGCGAAAAACACGAGCATTGCTCTACGGTATTGTGGTTGGGGGGGGGGGTCACATCATACGACAAAACTATTCAGAGCCAAATCAGACCCTTTTCTTTGGGCGTCGTCACTGAATTCAACCATTGAGAACGCGTCATGGCCCAAAACAGGCAATCTCTCATTCATATCTGTGATAAGATAGTGACTGGTTAAAAAAAAAGGGAAAATGTTTATGACGTCTCTATCATCTTCCGGTGACCCTCACTAGATAAAATGTTGATACCAGCGAGTACCGAGCGGTGGTAAGGTATACTGAAAGGTGTTTATTTCCCTTTGCGCGTGCAATTCCTGTGTGCCATCATACTGTGGTCATCACATCCGTCGATGGCGTTCGCGAAGACTGTGGAAATGACGAGAACATTCCTTTAGCAATTGATTGCCTTCTGTCATATTATTATAAAACTATGTATGTAGTCTTTAAGTTTTTGAGATATCCATTTTTCATGTTTAGAAGCGCTAAAATAAGCGACAGGATCTAGCGCTTCACAAATTCCACAAAAACTTAGTTAATCGTAATGTTGGAGCAAGTTTTGATAGACAGGATCCTCTAGTTTTAATCCCATGTTGCCCCAGGTTGTATTATATAGGTTGTTTAAGTGTATATAGATGTTACCGGACTCTGACTGCGTGTGGTGAATGAGAGAGAGAAAAAAAATAGGTCACTTTTAGCGAGGCTGTCTCAGCGTCAGTTGACGAAGCCGCGTTCACAGTCTCGCCAAAGAACTCATAGGCGTTGCCCAGCTGCAGGAGCCCCTGCTTGGAAAGGGGGATCCAGTCGTAACACCAGAACCCTTCCAGAGCTGGATCTCGGGTGATTATAGATAAACAAATGACTAACAGTCTTTGCCAATTTCGCCGTTTTCTATACAGTAGACACTTCACCTTATTCGCTAAATTATTTTTCCCAAAATTCTGGTTTAAAGATGATTTTATCAATTGTACTACTGTATCATATGAAATATGTCAAACTACAAAATTATCTGTAACTAGTTTTCTTTTTTATTATGCTAAGAAGATAAAAAGGCTGAATATCCAGTGGAATCAAACGCTTAACAAATCCCACAAAATCAAATCAGATCTAAACGGAATATTACCAGCCTTATCGACACTCACTCACTTTATCATTATTCATAATTCCTTTATCTTTTTTTTTTTTTTGCGACCAGTGAGCACATTATAGCGTTAAAGAGGGTGCGCGTTGGGGGCCCCTAGCGCGGGGTAGGACAATAACCCCTCACCCCGATACATCTGAGGTCAACAACACTTACAACCCCATGATACCATCAGCCTCCACTCCTCCGGGGCTGGCGAGGAGCGCCACAGGCACACGCCAGCTCACTTACACTCAACGAGAACTTGGATTCCACCCAGTGCAGGAAGAGCTCCCTACCCCTTACAGTGCAAATACGTAATCATACACATACACTAACACACACACACACACACACACACACACACACACACACACAAATCATAAGTGCAGTGTACAAGAGGTGACACCGCCAATTTTCCGCTGTAAATGGGACGATAATGTCAACAAAGCGCGATGGAGTGTTGGTCCCCTTTCACTATCCCCCACATCCCCCTGCCCGTGTTAAGTTTACAGCTGTCGTCAGAGATATAGTTTGTCACTATTTGATCATACGTGAGAGTCCTCTATATCCTTTCACCATGTTCGTCCTTATAGTTTATTTACACTGTAGATTAACAGATGTACTGAGTTTTCGCAAATGTAGGAGACCACAGCGGCTTTTAAAATGCTTATAGATAATAGAAGTTTTCCTGTGGCAACACCGGCCGTGGCTGCTGCCCTTTTGATTTACGCTGGTAAGGGTCGGAGGGAAATTGGTGTTCGATTGTTACTAAACGTGTATGTATTTTCATTAAATTTTGAAGGCATCATCACTGCCGACTTGAATTCACACTCCCGTTATGTATTTCGTATTGGGGAGGTATTGTCCATTAAGTTTTCGCTAATGAAACGTGGCTGTATGTTACAGCGAACGATGGGTAAACAAATGAGTGGGAAGGCATTCGGACGCGGGCCCGCGGTACTTGAGCAACAAAAGGGCAGCGGGTGGCGCCAAAGATGAATGGGCGATATTTCTGCTCTACAAAGAATTCATCTAAACACTCACAAGAAAATCACACTTTGTGATAACATTACTCAGCTCTGAATTACACTTTGACCCTCCATAGATCAGCAAATCTAAACTCTGTGATAACATTTACCCGGCTCTGAATTATATAGTTTTACCCCTCAGGGATCCTTTTGTGTGTACTCTCGCTGAGTAAATCGTGGGGAGTGGCAATAGTTGAGTTATATCTGACTGATTATAAGGGTAATCATAATCGTGCCAGACACAGGAGTCACATGTGTCCCTTAACTTTGTAAACTGTTAAATCACATGGCCCAGAGGAGAGTAAAGATGAGTGTGTGTGTGTGTGTGTGTGTGTGTGTGTGTGTGTGTGTGTGTGATAATACGGGGTTTTGACATACTCATGTTTGGTGTCGACTCCTGAATAAGTTGTGTATGTTTAGCCTTCTGTATACAGTGGTGGGGAGTCAGGAACCTCTGAACTGAGAATGTAAGTACTGAGAGAGAGAGAGAGAGAGAGAGAGAGAGAGAGAGAGAGAGGGGGGGGGGGGACGTTGGCAGCTGCGTCGATGACATTTCTCTAGATAACGTTGAATTTATCGTACGACATATCTTGAAAGTGTGGTCTGATTGTTGATTTGAAATGGTGAGAAGCCATTAACGTCCCTCCACAGTCTTCTATTGGCATACAGCAGCAGCCAGGCACCTACAGCTATATCTTGCGTGGTGGGAAGTTAGCTTCGTCAGCTAAGGGAGGTAATTAGCTATATCAGCTATGGGAGGGGGTAGTTATACCAGCCATAGGAGGTAGTTTGGTATATCAGTCATGGGAGATAGCTATATCGGCCAACGAAGGTAGTTAGCTATATCAACCAAGGGAGGTAGAATTAGTTATATCAGTCATGGGAGGTAGTTAGATATATCGGTCATGGGAGGTAGTTAGCCATATCGGTCACGGGAGGTAGTTTGCTATATCGGCCATGGGAGGTAGTTAGCTATATCGGTCATGGGAGGTAGTTTGCTATATCGGTCATGGGAGGCAGTTAGCTATATCGGTCATGGGAGGTAGTTTGCTATATCGGTCATGGGAGGCAGTTAGCTATATCGGTCATGGGAGGCAGTTAGCTGTATCGGTCATGGGAGGTAGTTTGCTATATCGGTCATGGGAGGTAGTTTGCTATATCGGTCATGGGAGTTAGTTTGCTATATCGGTCATGGGAGGTAGTTTGCTATATCGGTCATGAGAGGTAGTTAGCTATATGGGTCATGGGAGGTAGTTAGCTATATCGGTCATGGGAGGTAGTTTGCTATATCGGTCATGGGAGGTAGTTAGCTATATCGGTCATGGGAGGTAGTTAGCCATATCGGTCATGGGAGGTAGTTTGCTATATCGGTCATGGGAGGCAGTTAGCTATATCGGTCATGGGAGGTAGTTTGCTATATCGGTCATGGGAGGCAGTTAGCTATATGGGTCATGGGAGGTAGTTAGCCATATCGGTCATGGGAGGTAGTTTGCTATATCGGTCATGGGAGGTTGTTAGCTATATCAGTTGAGGGAGGTAGTTTGCTATATCGGTCATGGGAGGTCGTTTGCTATATCGGTCATGGGAGGCAGTTTGCTATATCGGTCATGGGAGGCAGTTAGCTATATCGGTCATGGGAGGTAGTTTGCTATATCGGTCATGGGAGGTCGTTAGCTATATCAGTTGAGGGAGGTAGTTTGCTGGTCACCCACGATGACCCAGCGGAGTTAGCTGGCTCGTTTCCACCAAAGCGTCGGACAAGCGAAGCAGAAGTGCGTGGGCGGGTGGAGTGAGTTGGGGGGTGACGGTGAGGGAGGGTGGGTTTGGGGAGCAGGTCAAGGGTGGCTCTCGAGATAAGGCTAAATTATTATTCGACTTGGGGGAGCGGGGGGCCGCCATAACTGGCAAATTATGGCAATAATTTGTGTATCATGATGGATAGGGCATCGCCAACACCCCCCCCCCCACCTCCCTCCCCCCCTCAAGACCTGCGGCACACATCCCCCTCCCTCCCTTTCCATGACCCCAGGGGAGACCGACCCCCGATCCTCTCTCTCTCTCTCTCTCTCTCCCCCAGTACACCCCACGGGGGAGGCTGATAACGGAAGCATGGGAAGCCTTTTCATCATTCATCTTTACTTGATCATGATAACAGTCAGGGAAGGTACGTGCCACGAGCGGTACGTATGATGGTACGTGCGGTTGTGGTGATACGTATGATGGTACGTGCAGCTGCGACGGTACGTTTGATGGTACGTGTAATGGTACGTGGAGCTGTGTTGGTACGTGTAATGGTACGTGAGGTTGTGTTGGTACGTGTAATGGTACGTGGAGCTGTGTTGGTACATGTAATGGTACGTGAGGTTGTGTTGGTACGTGTAATGGTACGTGGAGCTGTGTTGGTACGTGTAATGGTACGTGGAGCTGTGTTGGTACGTGTAATGGTACGTGAAGCTGTGTTGATACGTGTAATGGTACGTGAAGCTGTATTGGTACGTGTAATGGTACGTGGAGCTGTGTTGGTACGTGTAATGGTAGGTGGAGCTGTGTTGGTACGTGTAATGGTACGTGAAGCTGTGTTGGTACGTGTGATGGTACGTGAAGCGGTGTTGGTACGTGTAATGGTACGTGAAGCGGTGTTGGTACGTGTAATGGTACGTGGAGCTGTGTTGGTACGTGTAATGGTACGTGGAGCTGTGTTGGTACGTGTAATGGTACGTGAAGCTGTGTTGGTACGTGTAATGGCACGTGAAGCTGTGTTGGTACGTTTAATGGTACGTGAAGCTGTATTGGTACGTGTAATGGTACGTGTAATGGTACGTATGATGGCACGTGATGTGTTGGTACGCATAATGGTACGTACGGCTGTGTTGGTATGTCTCATGGAAACGTGCAGCTGCGACTTAACGTTGTGGTAGGAGGAGCAGCTGTGGCGGCACGTGAAGCCTTGGCAGCACTTCCTGCAGCAGTGCTACTGTGCAACTGTGATATTACGTGTTCCTTTGGAAGTATGTGCCTCTCTTGAATGCAGCTGTTGGGAGTACCTTCAGCTGCGGTAGCGGCGGTATTGGTACCTGCCCCTGTCGCCCCAGCCCCCTTGGTACGATGGTGCGACCCCTTGGTACGACGGTACGACCCTTGCGCACGACGGTACGACCCTTGCGTACGATGGCCCGGCTTTTAACCTGATGACCTTTGAGATGTGCTTAAGGAGGGCGTCTTGCTGTCGCTATGTGTGTGTATATATATATATATATATATATATATATATATATATATATATATATATATATATATATATATATATGAATATTTTGAATTTCAAATTCATGGGATTAATTGCTTTCTCTTTTCCCCCCCCCTCCCGAAATGCCTCTTGTTATTGTATCTGTTATTTTTATCTTAGGTTTCTAAAGTAATCGTAATATAAAACTTAAAGTTTGAATTAGATAAATCGATTTAAAAGGAAGAAAAAATTTACGACTGCAGATTTTTATACAAACCCTATATATATATATATATATATATATATATATATATATATATATATATATATATATATATATATATCTGACGGAAGACTTTGAATAGGGACCGTTGGCTCGTAGCAGGTGAGACCACCCCGGGAGTTATTTTCCAGCCTCCTCCCGCCGCCGGTACTTATTTCCCAGCCGCCCATTGACACCTCGGCGGTTGCTGCCTTTATTATTGTTTGTCAGCCATTGGCGTCATTAGTCGATACTTCGTGATTTATGGTTGGATTATATGAGCGGGTAGCACAGGCTTCCTTCTCCCTCCTTTTTATCAACCTCCGATTATGAAGTCTGGACGATCCTTGTGTCGTACAGTAAGCGACGCTGTTAATGAATATTTTGAATTTCAAATTCATGGGATTAATTGCTTTCTCTTTTTCCCCCCCCTCCCGAAATGCCTCTTGTTATTGTATCTGTTATTTTTATCTTAGGTTTCTAAAGTAATCGTAATATAAAACTTAAAGTTTGAATTAGATAAATCGATTTAAAAGGAAGAAAAAATTTACGACTGCAGATTTTTATACAAACCCTACGCATTACTGGCAGCACATCTTGTTTTACGTTACTGCGTGGTAATTTGTCCATATATTTCTTTTTAATATCAGATTATAAGCGACGGAAGAGCTTTCACGGGAACTCGCTGTATCAGCAGGAGACATGAGCAAACATTTGTTTTAAAGAAGTTGTAGTGTGTGAGGGGAAACTTTAGGAAATTGTAAGCATCAAAGTCTACCTTCCTCACCTTCGCGTTTTTCGTATTCTTTAATTGAATTTTTCATGTCCCGTTTTCTTTTTTTCTTTTTTTTTTTAAGTAGGCGTTTGTCCTGTTTTTTTTTTTTTTTCAGTAGGCGTTTAAGGTACGGAAATATACTTCTACATATGTGGATATATTTAGGTATAGTTCTGGATTTCATGCCATGAACTCACCTGTGAATTTAAGGATGACTGGACGCCAGCTTCGAGGCCACACCACTGTGAAGTGATGGCTTTACAGTGGCAAAGGGGGGAAAGCATACTCGATTCGTAGGTCACACGGTTGGAAAAGGTAATACAACGAATTCATCACAAAACAAACTACGAATGATTGATTTGAGCTCATCAGATGTTCATAGATACGAGTCTTGACACTGTGATGGTCGCCGTGAAATGGGAAGGTCCAAAGAAAGAAAAGGATTCCATAGCTTCGCTGTGTGTGTGTGTGTGTGTGTGGGAAGAAGGAGGGATCATAACGGGCCAATCCTCGAGTGTTTGCTTTCCTTACAGAAACTACAGTAGGAAGCAGCCGGGCACGTGCAGTGGGTCCGTGCATTGGGGACTTGGCAGTGGCCTGATTGATATGTGTCAAATAGAGAGAAAGAGCGAAGCAGCATCAAGGAGGTTGGAGAGGAATGATTGAAGAGAGATGGTGGTTGCAAGTAACCCATTTTGAGTCAAGGTTGGGGGAAGAGTTGCCTAATACCACTGCTTTTTCAGCCAGTTATATCTATAACTTGTGTACCATATATACTCTCTAGCTAGCTGCTTCATAAAGAGAAGAAAGAGTAATTATACCAGTGTCTTATTTTCGTAAAGGTGGAGTCGTGAGTGGAAGAGACACCAGCCAACAGGGAGCACAAGGGGAACACATTACAAGTCAGAGGTGAGTCGCTGTATAAGATCTAAATTCCTATACCAAAACACCTGATCGTCCTCCAATGGTGTAGTATCACCTCTTAGCACTCTTCCCTTGCTTTAGTCTACCCTCATGGTTTATCATACACCTATTGCAGATACCTCCCACCTGTTGGTGTATGCCATTTACATGTTCCTTCTCGTGGTGTATGACTTCTTGATCTGGTATGTTCATTTCTTTAGTGCAATACTCCTCTATTTGGTGTTACCATCCATGTCCTACATCTCCATCAATTATTCCATTTGTCTCACATGCAGCATATGCTTATGTACTCTTCCCATGCACATATGGTGGATCAGAGGCATTCAACTTTGTGTGGGTATTTGTTATGCTGAACTTGGAGTCTCCAGCCTCAGCCCAAGCTGGGCGATGGAGAGCGGGGTTGTCGTTCCCCCATTGGGGTCGGCTTTCTGACCTCGTATGTGTAATAGTTGGGTCGTGGGGTTACCTTCCACGTCCTGCCTGACCTCCATGTAGTGCTCCTACCTCACCGGCTGCCTGGCTTCCACCACGATCTTCTCCGCCCCTCACCAGGCACAGTAACCTCTCCCAGACCTTAATGTATACCTCTGCATACGATGCATTACTCACTCCAACTGGTATAACTCCTCCCTTTCTTACTGTCCCTCCACTTGCTGTGTGTACTTCTGCTCTCCCACCTGGTTAGTACTAAGCCTCCCTCCGCCAGGCCTCGGATCTCCTCTGCCCACTCCCTCCCTCCCTCCGCGGCAGCAGCTGGACAAAAATGGGTGTTGTGATAATCCTCCATAACCCGGTTACAGTTATTATTATTTGCGATTGACTTGTCCGGGGAGTCGGATCCTCTGATTTATCTCTCGTGTGGCAGATGGCTTTTGGGGAGGGAGCTGAGAGAGAGAGAGAGAGAGAGAGAGAGAGAGAGAGAGAGAGAGAGAGAGAGAGAGAGAGAGAGAGAGAGGATATTACAGGGTGTATGTATGTCTTGACCTAAGATGTCTCTTGATCTTTTATTTTCTACATAGTCTTATCTGTTCCTTTCTGATGTTCCCCATTTTCTTTCACTCCTCACTTCACTCACTCCTTCGTCTCCACCGACGCAGGGTTCCGTCACACTACAATCATTTTTCCAGCGGCCTTTTCATCTATTTCTCGTCCTTTCCTTCACATTTATGCCTTCGTCTGAACTACTTTATTATTCCCCCTCATCATTCATTCTTTCCAGCGCCCTCCTTCCTCCTCACTCACTCATCTTGTTCACTCTCTTTTTACCTCCTTTTGTCTGGTCAGTCGTTCTCCCTCCTCCTGGCGATGGCCCACGTCCTGATGAACTCAGGCAACCCAGCGCTGTAAACAAGTGAAGGGGACCTGTTGGCCCATACTCTTGCTCTCACTCCTCTCTCCCCTCACCTCTGACTTCCTCCCCTCACCCCCTGACATCCTCCCCTCACCCTCCACATCCTAGCTTCACCCTCCACACCCTTCCTCACCCTCAGTTCGACCCGTCCTGCACACATCCTCATTGTCTCACCCTACGATCGAATCGGTTTGACCTGATCGTGGACTGAGCAGTCGGCTCTCCCTAGCCTTCCCTCACACTGTAATGTATGACGTGTCGTGCCCCTTCGGTCTCTCTTCGACCCAGTTGACTCTTGCGTTACCCCTCTGGTCGACCCGCTCGACTCTCTTTTCACTTCCAGAACAGGCATTTCGACCCCCCTCTCCCACCACACCCCCCAATATTCTAATTAACCAACCCAATCTCGCCCCTCCCCCCTCCCGTTTAGTTACAGTCGACCAACCGTCACTCTGGTCGAAAGAGCTGGTCTTTCCCTCTGGTCGAGAGACATAAGCCTCCCTTCTGGTTGTGTGCTCTGTCTGTCCACACCCAGTTTTAGTCTTTCTGGTAAGCAAACCTCAAGTCAAACCACTCAGTCCTCCCGTACCTCCTCTGGTATCAACCAGCTCGACCCTTTCTTCTCACTCCTTTTGGTCCAGCTCGACCATGGATCGATAAGGACGACCCCCCCCCCCCACCTCCTCCTATCCCGATCGACCAATTTTTATCCCCAGTTCTACCTCTTAATTGGTAAACCGTAGACCAGACGCTTCTCGTAATCGATCGACTTGACCAACCTCACCTCATCTTGATCTAGTTGACCCTTCCGTCACCACTTTGTCGACAGGATGTAACCTCATTGTTACCCCTTGATCGACGGATAGGCCTCGTCATATTACATGGGACTGATCAGCTCGACCTTTCACTTTTTTTCGAGCATGTCGACCATACCGGTCCATCTATGATCCGTCCAATCGACCCCTCTCTCATCATATCTTGAGAGACACGCACTCGACTTATGACTAAGCCTCTGACCGGCTGTCGAGATCCCATTCTTCGTCCCATAGTCGAGCAGCGCTCGGTTCGACCTACGAGACCTGTCCCTTTTCTTAACTGCATTGAATCTCCACCTAATGATCTTACATTGATTGACACAACTCAACAACAATTTCGTTACTCAAAGAGTGACCAACTCGACCCTCGCCTGAAACTCTCTGATCAACCACGACTCGACTCTGCTCTCTTTTCTTGATTACTCGACCCAACCCTCCCCACACTCACCCCTTCGATCGACCAATTTTAGGACTGCTATCTGATCCTTCTTCACTCCCCTACTCGACTTCCGCGACATGACCCCACTAGCCACCCTCCAAGGGATTAAGAAAGGAGTCCAGATATGGTCGAGTTAGGGGACATGGGTGACCTAAGAAAGGGGTGTGTGGGGAAGGGGGGCCTATGGTCTTCGGGATTGATTATATCGTAAGTACGGAGGTCTCTTATACCCCAGCTGACCCGAGGGGTTAAGTGCACACGACACTCCCTAACTGTTAAGATAAGGATTATCTTACGGTATTGTAAAGATGATTTCATAAGCAGGAGGAAGTACAGGTTTTATCATTTCTGTAATCAGTATGGTGGTGGGTGTGAGTAGATGGTAGATGGCCTGGCCTCTCACCCGGCCAGTAAAGGTCAGGTTGAGAGGTCACAGGATTGTACCCAAGGGTCGCATCATCGTTCACAAGGGTCGTACCGTCGTGCTGAGGGATTGTACCGTCTTGCTCAAGGATTGTACCGTCGTGCTCAAGGATTGTACCGTCGTGCTTAAGGATTGTACCGTCGTGCTCAAGGATCGTACCTTCGTGCTCAAGGATTGTGCCGTCGTGCTTAAGGATTGTACCGTCTTGCTCAAGGGTTGTACCTTCGTGCTCAAGGATTGTACCGTCGTGCTGAGGGATTGTCCCGTCGTGCTCAAGGATTGTACCGTCGTGCTCAAGGATTGTACCGTCGTGCTCAAGGATTGTACCGTCGTCCTCAAGGATTGTACCGCCGTGCTCGAGGATTGTACCATCTTGCTCAAGTATTGTACCGTCGTGCTCAAGTATTGTACCGTCGTCCTCAAGGATTGTACCGCCGTGCTCGAGGATTGTACCGTCATGCACAAAAAAAAATTACCCAAAACAAGTCATGCTCAATCTAAACATCGTCAGCTTCCTTCCATATAAGTGATTACACTAAGGGACTGTGTCAGTTGTATGAACGACTGACGCCGATCGATAAGGCAAAACTGTTCCTCTTACCTTTGGCTGAGCTTGGCATAGGAGTGTGTTGCATCAGGGTGGCAGGAGGAGCTGGTGTACCGTGACCAACATAAGAAGTTGGGGGGGTGGGTGATGGCAGGGCGCCGTGTTAATCTGGCGTAATGCCCCCTCGCTTTCCTCCTAAGGCTTGGTAACGACCAAAATAAGGTGATTTGCCCTAATTTTCCCCCCTAATTAAACTCACTCGACTCGGGAGGGTAGGGTGGGTTTGGGGGGACCTCCTGACTAAATGAGATAGCTCCGTCCACTCTCCCGAGGTTTTATTTTAATGAGTGTTTTTCCCCTGATGTGTGTGTGTGTGTGTGTGTGTGTGTGTGACTCATTCTATCATCGTGTGTACTCCAGTGAACACAAAGAGCTACCTGAAGAACACATTTGAGTATAATAACTTGTATGAGGGATAGTTTAAAAAAAAAAAAAGAGAAGAACATATATGGAAAAAAAAGTGATCAAATGAGAATTTTGTGGGAGGGAGAAAGTACCAACCCACAGTACCATTAACGCCCATCTCTCCCCCGGGCTACCACGGGAAGGACGTCCTTCCCGTCCATCGGTATAGCACTGCTTCAGCCCCACCCTCCTGTCGGTAGACCCTCCCTGCTGTTAATGCACGTCATTTGCAAGCATTTTTGCAGATGGTGTCGGGCGTAAGCGGTGGCCCGGGACGGTCCGCCGCCCCCACGGGACTCCTCCGGTAGCGTTGAATCTGTAAAAATTGACAATTTTGTCGGGAACGAGGAAGGTCACCTTTACTAGCGGGTCTTAATTCTGGAGGGCGAGAACTCTTCGTAAGTGCTCCGGAGTTTGAGTATATATATATATATATATATATATATATATATATATATATATATATATATATATATATATTCCTATGAGTCCACGGGGAAAAATGAAACACGATAAGTTCCCAAGTGCACTTTCGTGTGATAATCACATCATCAGGGGAGACACCAGAGAGAAATATAAGCCAGTTGATATACATCGAAGAGACGAAGCTAGGACGCCATTTGATCACGAGCAAAATTGTGATCCTTTCCAATACACACATATATATATATATATTTATTTTTTTTTCCATACTATTCGCCATTTCCCGCGATAGCGAGGTAGCGTTAAGAACAGAGGACTGGGCCTTTGAGGGAATACCCTTACCTGGCCCCCTTCTCTGTTCCTTCTTTTGGAAAATTAAAATAAAAAAATGAGAGGGGAGGATTTCCAGCCCCCCGCTCCCTTCCCTTTTAGTCGCCTTCTACGACACGCAGGGAATACGTGGGAAGTATTCTTTCTCCCCTATCCCCTATATATATATATATATATATATATATATATATATATATATATATATATATATATATATATGGAAATGTCATCCTTATGATAAAGACGGACGCTTTACGACTAGGCCACCGAGTGCTACGGAAACTGGTCTGTTCGATCGTGATGATATAACCGTTCGTCTCGTTAGGCATCTTGGGGTGTCACATGGGACCAGTCTCCCCCACTCGTTAGAAGAAAATTTATTCCTTGCTCACTGGCAAGGACGGAGGATGTACAAGTCATGAAATAGCTGCGTAACAGCGCGAAAAGTAGTACGAGGTTCGTTGAAGCGTTTGCTTCCAACCCCCCCCCCCCCACACACACACACACACACACAAGCAGATTCAGGCCCTCCGAACCCTCCTCTTCTCGCCCCTGCAGAGGGCGGAGAACGGCAGAGTGGCATTGTTCAGTGGTGTAACCACTCTTTCCCGCTATTTTTTCCTTTTCATACCTTCCATATTCTCGGCACAATCTCCCCGCTCAGACGCTAACATATTTTCCCGAAAATATATCATCCTAGTAGCCAGCAATTTCTATTCTGCCCAAGAAAATGGATGAATTACTGGCAACTGTGCAAGGGGTTTACTCTTGTCCGTTTTCCCACTTCTTGGTGTGTCTAAAGACAGAAGACAGACAGGACCGGTTTTCTGTACATACTGTAGTATCACTTCAGCGGCCAGCAATTTCCATCCTCCCAAGGAAACGGATGTGTTAATGACAGCTATGTAAGGGGGTTAGTCCTCTTAGGTCTGGAAACATCATAGTTACACCAGCGTCAAAACCAGAAATGAGACTCCATATGTGTTTAGCTCATATTAGCTTTGTGATGCAGGTTTCTTCTGCCTGACGCTCATAGCGGAGGCGGGATTCCCAGGGAGTGGGAGCGGCAGGAGACGAGAGCCCATGATCTCGGAGGGTGACGGGCGGAGGAACACCGTGGGTGCCGCCCACGGCCCTCCCACGTCACCCCGATGTCATGTTTACACTCGGCGCGGCACTGCCGCCAACCCAACCTCTCTCTCTCTCTTTTACCAGCGACACCACAGGTCACTGGGAGGCCACAAGTCACTGAGACTACAGGGTCGAATTGATCTGGCTAGAAGCAATGGAGTCGCAGCCAAGTCTTCTACCTCCCCCACAGCGATGGGATGGGGACTTATGGATGGCCAGATGTCCCCTATTCTCCTGTCTCAACCGTCTGCGCCTCCGTCGTGTGCGCATGGAGCTTCTCTCCTGTGGTTGCAACGATGAATCTACATAACCTTACACCAGATGCAAGTGTAGAAAATCCAGGTCACTCTGCGTTCGTATTTGAAAGTCCGAAAGTGACTGTGTGAATGGATGTATCTGAAGGTTGGTGTGACTACAGCTTATGATGCGTAAATTGTACGATAGATGGGAAGTAACGTACATAAGTGATGCTTGCCAGTACCTATAACCTTAAGTGAGTTCCAGGATGTGGTGCTGGCGGGAGCATGGATGATGATACGATATGTTACGACAAACAAGCCGGTCAACACAACACAGTACAACACCCAGCCATAGAACACTCCCCCCCCCCCCCTTCCCTCAAGCCTAACCTGCATTTGTGTTCCGCTTTATGCACAAACACTTGTCCTACACTCCACATTTTCTGTGAAACTGGCGACATAAGGTTGAGGAGAGGTTCATTTTGGCTTTCCAGAACTGGAGAAATTGGTTTTAATAGTTGTTGTTGCAGTGGATACACCAGGATGATAGGGGAATATTAAGCGGTGCGGTGGGGCGGCGCGTCACGTGACCACTATAAATCCCCGACGTGGAGAGGTTAAGCAAAAACTGTGGCCAACCGTCGCAATGCGGACTGACCCTACGATCCCTTCCTCCTCCCCTCCACGACTACTGCCACCACGACCACGGCTACACCCACCCTTCACGACCACTGCCTCCCACTATCTCCACGACCAGTGCCTCCTCCTTCCTTCATGAGCAGTGCCTCCCACTCACTCCACGACCACTTGCCTCCCGGCCTCCCGCTCCCTCCACGACCACTGCCTCCCAATCACTCCACGACCACTTGCCTCCCGCTCACTCCACGACCACTGCCTCCCACTCACTCCACGACCAGTGCCTCCCGCTCCCTCCACGACCACTTGCCTCCCGCTCACTCCACGACCACTTCCTTTCCCCCCTCCCATCTCATCACGACCGCTGCCACTTCCAATGCAATCACTACCTCCCACAACCCCTCTCCTCTCTCTACAACCACCGCCAACTCCTCCCTTCCCACTGGTAACCCTTCCCTTAGGACCACCAGTAGCCACCCTTCCCCCCCATACCTTTCAGTCCTCAGCTCAGCAACTGGCCCGCTTCCCGTGAGCATCATCATCCAGCATCTTGATTAACTTTACATCTCCAGTCTTACGTGGTCGTGCACCTATTCGTTAACTGTACAACCTTTGGTCCCTCATGCAACGCCATCCATTCATATATACCAAGGTTGATTTTATCAGCATACATCAAGCATTGGCATTCCTGAGAGGGTCGGTCATATGACCTGAGTTGGACTTGTGTGTGTGTGTGTGTGTGTGTGTGTGTGTGTGTGTGTGTGTGTGTGTGTGTCCAGTCCATGTGAGGTAGGGTAAGAGACAAGAGGACCTAGCTGGTTCATGATGCTCATTACACCCCCGTATGTCAACCGTGGTGTATGGTCACCATGGTGGTGAGGTCGTATGTGAATTGTGGTAGTGATGAAGAGGGAGAACATCTGGTAATTCTGGACGAGGGATCGTATAGCAATCAGCGACTCTGTGCTGTCACACACACACACACACACACACACACACACCAACACCCACACCCACACGGCCGGACGTCTGGCGATGCTTAAGATAGAACCACTTTTACTTCACGTATCAGTGTGTGGCCAGAGTATCTTGTGTAGTGGACTCCGTCCTCAGGGTTCTCACGAACTACTGCTGTGTATGTCAGGAGATGGACATTAGAGGAACATTACAGTAGGTTAGGAGGTGTTACTGAAACAGTGTGTGATTTCCCCCCCCAACTGTTTTATTATCATTGTTGTTGTTATTATTATTTAAATCATTATTGTCGTACAGGAAATTTCAGTTAGTATGGAATGATTTTACTCAAGTAATAAGTATTACGCCTAAACTAAAGCGGTCCCCTGAGCCTTCCTAACATTAAGTGCATGAGCACTGGCCTCCCTCTCTCTCTCTATCTCTCTTTCCCCTTGGCCATAGGAGCGTCCGTACCCCCGTGCGGTGGGCGATGGGGAGTGGGTGGCCCGCTTATCACCGGATGGCAGGGGTAATTGCTGCATTATCATTGCCTTAGATTACTGTTGGTATTTTTCCCTGGCGCGTTATCTGAAACAACGAGTTTTAAGAAGGAGTTCAAGGCAGCCATTTTTAAACGTACAAGTGGGACATTTTTTAGGAACCCCGAGAGTTCAAAAGAGCCTTTCTCAAAGAGCTCATGAAAGTCATTTCTTAAGAGCTTGAGAGAGCATTTGTTAGAAAGGTCGAGGACCCATTTGTAAGAGCTCAAGAAAGCCGCTTTTAAGAGCGCGATGGCCTTTTCCAATGCTCGGAGGCCTAAGAGCGTCGCCTTTTAAGAGCCATCTTTCAGAGCTCGAGAATGCCTTTTTTAAAGAGCTCAGGAGAGCCATAGTTTTAAGAGCTCAAGAACTCTACTTGTACTTTGTATTTATGGTACGAGAACTCACCTCGCAGTGGCTCTTGTGTGTGTGTGTGTGTGTGGATAACTTCACCTCGCAGTGGCTCTTTGTGTGTGTGTCGATAACTTCACCTCGCAGTGGCCCTTGTGTGTGTGTGTGTGTGTGTGTGTGTGTGTGTGTGTGTGTGTCGATAACTTCACCTCGCAGTGGCCCTTGTGTGTGTGTGTGTGTGTGTGTGTGTGTGTGTGTGTCGATAACTTCACCTCGCAGTGGCCCTTGTGTGTGTGTGTGTATGTGTGTGTGTGTGTGTGTGTGTTTGTAGTATTCATGAATAATTACATAAAGCCCACAGACCCCCAGTATGACAGTGGTGGAGTGGCGTGTTATCGGTCTTATCGAGGTATCTGACGAGCTTCTAATTGCAGGTGGGCACAGGTGTTAGTGTTAAGTGGTTTGTTGATGGGTTTGTGATTACCGGTGAATAACAGGGCAGGAATATCCGTGAGAGCCGGCGACAGTAGGCGGTGTGGAGAGAGAGGGTTGTGGGGGCGTCCTGCTCCGGGCTACGCTGGAGGGACGGACGAGATATGAGGTCGATATCGGGTTTAATTGGCGGGACACAAACGTTACGTGTCCATGATCACATGTTTATCTATCTATCTATCTATCTATCTATCTATCTATCTATCTATCTATCTATATATATATATATATATATATATATATATATATATATTTTTTTTTTTTTTCTTTTTTTTTATTTTGCTTTGTCGCTGTCTCCCGCGTTAGCGAGGTAGCGCAAGGAAACAGACGAAAGAATGGCCCAACCCACCCACATACACATGTATATACATACACGTCCACACACGCAAACATACATACCTATACATCTCAACATATATATATATATATATATATATATATATATATATATATATATATATATATATATATATATATATATATATATATACACACACAGACTACATATATACACATGTACATAATTCATACTGTTTGCCTTTATTCATTACCATCGCCAGCTCGCCACACATGAAATAACAACCCCCTCATGTGTGCGAGGTAGCGCTAAGAAAAGACAACAAAGGCCCCATTCGTTCATATATATATATATATATATATATATATATATATTCCTATTCATTTGATTTATGGGTACGAGCTTACTCGCAGTGGTCTTGGTGTGTGTGTGTGTGTTGCTTAAGAACTTCATGGTGGACATTTTGATAGGCAAATTGTATTCACTTGAGTGGCCTTGGTGGATTGTGGTTGGTAGAGTGCTTGTGGAAGGTTCGAAAATTCACTGAGGGCCCTTGGGTGTGTTTGTGAGAGTGTGTTTTTATTCGAAACTACCTCGAGTGGCCGTTGGAGGTAGTGTTGGTTCTAGTGTGTTTCGGCAGGGGTGTGTGTGTCTCTGGTTGTTTAATTGTTTATGATAGTTGTAAGAGTGTAATGAAGAGTCTGAAGGCATATGAAGTCTTGGATGCCAGAGCTGGAAGAGCAGTGTGTTCGAGATACAGCGTGGTGTGATCGGAGACTCAGAGTGGTGCTGAGTGGTAGTGTGGGGAGGTTGAGTAAGGTAGAGCAGTTTAGGTCGTGGGAGGGTAAGTCATTGGAGGGAGTGAGGAGAATGAGCTGAGTTTTAGATCTGGGTGATGCGCGATGGACTGAGCGAGGTTGGTGGGGAGGGGGATTTTGGAGCTTGAAAAGTGTGGAGTCGGACTATTCGGATGGGTTGGTTTGAGGAATTGACGTGAAGTCGCAGAATTGTGAGGCCGCGTATGGAGTCAGGAGGTGCAGTAGGAGCTAGGAGTTAGGTGGGGCGCGGGTGGTGTGCTGATGGTACGCTGGGCATGTGGTAGTGGGTTTGACGAGTATGAGTCGAATGGGTTTAATTGGGGACAAGTTAGATCAATGAGTATGTTTAGATGCTATAAGATGTTTTAATTTGCATCATGAGATATGTAGAGAAATATATACATATAATATTTTTGTTTTCGATGGTGGTATGTTATGTGTAGGGAGTCCCAGTTGAGGTGGAGGAAGGAACAGACGAAGATTGGTGCAAGCCCTATCACAGTATATAATACAGTCAACAGACGCAAGGAATAATATATATGGATCATGTATATAATATATATAT
>NC_092236.1:12202017-12334517 GCF_036320965.1 Panulirus ornatus | reverse complement strand
ATAACACTGGTTCAGGAGACGCCCCTCCTCAGCTTGACCCACTCTCGAATTCCGTACGTAATTTTTGCTGGAGTCGGGCTACGCCTTCCCTCTCGTGTGTATGTACCAGTCGACCGTCTCTCCCAGTGCCGTCCACAACATATACTTCATACATTGGCGGGTTCTTCTTCCCCTCCGTACCCCGTCACCCTTAACCTCTTTGTAAACGTCGCATCCACTCACATGATGTGCCTGGTGATACATTCCGTCGCGGTGTGCTAACCTCTCTCTCTCTCTCTCCAGGAGCGTTTTCTGTTATTCGCCCGTCTCTTGTGTTCACAGTCGCACTCGTCTGTTAAAAGCTTCTTATTTACACAAATCCTCTGTCCCTCAGTGCACAGTCTCGTGCCCCGCTTACTTGTCCAGGTCTCCCATCGTCTTCGTCAACTGTGAAAACCTCCTCCTCACAGACAGATAGACAGACAGACAGGCACACACACACACACATATACGTACATTTCTCTCTCTCTCTCTCTCTCTCTCTCTCTCTACGAAAAGCACCCACACTTCTCTTTCCCTCCGAGATTTGTTTACTTTTGCATGTTCCCTCCCCCTCATCGTATACATCCGGGTCGTGGCGTCTCGTCGTATGCAGTCACAGCCCCGCCCTCCGTGGCCCCTTCTCCCTCTATACCTTGTTGACCGGGACACTCCCGCCCCGTCACCGTGTGATGTCCCAGTCCCTCTTTCACTAAGTGGGGACTTAACCACGGCGTACCCCCACCGTATTAACTGAACCTATCTCTACCGTATGAACTGACAGTGCTTGCCCACCGTATTAACTTGACAACCTTTCCCTACCGTATTAACTAATAGCTGCCCTTCCTGCACCGTATTAAGTGCCAACATTAACCCCACCGTGTTAAACGGCAACCCCTCTTTCCCGTATTAACTTGACGTCCCTTCTCCTCTATGTCCATTCACAGTCCCCGTCCGCATTTCCCCGTTTAGTTAAACATTTCAGTCCCACCACCGTGTTCTCTCAACCCCCCCCACCCACCCATGCGGCACCACCAGGAACACGGGCAAACGTAAACACAGGATGGGGCCACAAAGTTTTGGTGTGTGGGTGATCAATACGCTGATGGAAGTAGAGCCAGGAGCATCGGAGCTGCCAGGCACTGGCCCCTCACACACACACACACACACTGGGCCGGTGCCGGCAGTGTTCACACCCCCTCACCCACAGCCTGGGGTAAACACACACAGACAAACAAACGGACCGAGGGACAAGGCAACCGTCCGACACTCTAGATCTAATGATATTTGCAGCCTTTCCTCTCCTCTGTGCCATCTTGCATGTATTTCTTAATGTTGTAGACATTCTTCGGTGATCATTGATTCCGCCTTTGAACATTCGTCTCGGGACATCGTCGCACATGAGGAAAATATCGAACTCTTTTTTTTCACTTTACAGCTAACTTGTGTGCCTCCCTGATGTGTCATCTGATGTGCTTTTATGGTGGTCGGTTAATCGTCATGTCCATTCCATTTGCCTCTTTCTCTCGTGTGCTACCAGTGTTTCCCCACGCAGTGCTGAAAGTCGTCAGATACGTGCCTTAGTGAGACTGGCTGTGTTGTATAGCGCTGGGTCTGGTTTAACCTTGAGAGCCCCCTGGGACAGTGGAACCTCTGGCACCTGGGCGGTACCCTCTGGTGGCGATACCAGGCGAGGGACTGTTTAATTAGGTAGTTGAGGGTATTAACTGTTAATCCCCTGATAGTGGCAGATAGTGGCGTTCGGATTGGCACCCCACACCCCCCCCGTGTGAATGGCTGGTAGGTAGGTAGGTACTTGGAAGGGGACCAACATTGCCTCCTGGTCGATTAGTTAAAAATCATGACTATGACCAGAGTGATTATTATCTAATTATCGACGGTGTTTTAGAACAAGGCCTTCGACATGTGTTGAAATAAGTGAGATTTAGAGGTGAGGATGTTAGCATGTCCGTCCTCTTGCAGATCAGGGCATCCTCCTCCTACGTCTAAGAGTTGGTTGCACCCTCACTCTCTTGAAAGTCCAGGGCCTTGATAACTCGAAGCCTCTTTCACTTCATCATTCCATCTCTCTCTCTCTCTCTCTCTCTCTCTCTCTCTCTCTCTCTCTCTCTCTCTCTCTCTCTCTCTCTCTCTCCCCACCTCTGACACGTATATTCTAATACTCATTCTCTTTTCGCTCATCCTCTCCATATGTCCAAACCATTTTATAAGGTTACAAAGATATACAAATTTGTCTCCCGTAAGACCTCCCTGTATGTTTCTGGTGTCCCGCTCTCCTGTACCGAACCATTCGAGCGTACATCACAACCTTTCAGGAACATCGCCATCATCCTTTCACTCCCAAGGAAGTTCACGACGTGATAGTCCGTCTTCTGTCAATATTTCATCAACACTGACCTTGAAGAGGGCAAGGAGAACGCCTCGACTCTATTGTCAAGTATATCATACGTAAAGATGCCGAGCCTTGCATAAAGAGGATAATGTAGAAAGGTCGTTTAGGATGTGAAAAGGGCTTTAAGGTGATGTAAATGTGGATTTCCATCAAGATCTGAAAAGAAATATAAAAGAAAATGAGATTGAAAAAAGAAAACGAAGAGTTTAACATAAACAAGAGACCGACTTTCGATGAAGAAATGGTTAGTGTGGTTGAATTAAACACTGTGATGAAAGTTTTGTATTGGAATGGTAATGGAGGAGGAGGAGAGGAAGTCCTGGATGAGAAAAGTAAATCCAGCTCGTCATAAAGCAAGACGAGGACGGAGTCCAACGGTGAAAGATATCCTTCTGTCATATGGCTCAAGGGGTCCTGGAGCAAGCGCACGAGTGTGGCCGAGGTGGAAGAGACAAGGCGAGAGAGCATTTGGTGGTGTTTCGAGCCACCGGGAGGCCGACGCAAGGATGAAGGTAGCGTAGATCAACTACGTCAGTATGAAGCGTACGAGCGCACTATACTTATATACAAGGCTGACCCAGTGATCTTGAGTCAGCAAAGACTAGGCTGACCCAGTGATCTTGAGTCAGCAAAGACTAGGCTGACCCAATGATCTTGAGTCAGCAAAGACTAGGCTGACCCAGTGATTCTGAGACAGCAAAAATATTAAAAGTCATTTAAGTATATTTATTTATTTTTTATATATTTTACTTTGTCGCTGTCTCCCGCGTTAGCGAGGTAGCGCAAGGAAACAGACGAAAGAATGGCCCAACTCACCCACATACACATGTATATACATAGACGTCCACACACGCAAATATACATACCTATACATCTCAACGTATACATATATGTACACACACAGACATATACATATATACACATGTACATAATTCATACTGTCTGCCTTTATTCATTCCCATCGCCACCTCGCCACACATGAAATAACAACCCCCTCCCCCCGCTTGCGTGCGAGGTAGGGCTAGGAAAAGACAACAAAGGCCCCATTTGTTCACACTCAGTCTCTAGCTGTCATGTAATAATGCACCGAAACCACAGCTCCCTTTCCACATCCAGGCCCCTCAGACTTTCCATGGTTAAATGATTAGGTCATTATCTGCTGGCTCATTCGAGATTTTTCCATTTCAGTCCCTTCATTTTACCTCTGGTCCGATCTAATAGGTTCCCTTATCGCTGCTGCCTTGTCGTCTGTATCAAAAACTTTGGTGCTCTCATTTTTTTCTGCCATCCGAAACGCGGCCCGTCCGGCTGACGGTGATCTAAGGCGATAGATTGGATCGTTTTGTCGTGAAGGAGGGGTTGGCTGATGGGCAGGCAGGATGACAGGTTATGAGGGAGAGGTGCCTACTACCAGCGATGCTGGGTGTGTGGGGGTCGTGTTTCGGGCAGGGAGTGAAGAGCAAACCCTCTGCTCCTGCCACTTGTGGTCGCCGCCTACGACCCGGAGGAGAGAATCGTGGGTTTAGCATTATATCTCCCCCTCATCCCCAGCACAGTGCACAAGGTTCAGGGGGATTTATGTGACAAGGGAGGTGCCGGATAACATAAAGAGGCGGGTCAGGGGAAGTGAGATTTTTCTTTAGAGGGTCAGATCAATGGCGAGAGTAGATATTGTGGATAGAAAGAAATTTAGTCTATGTGGTATCAGTGTTCTATGAGGGAAATATGGATGGTGAGGTGGGAAGGCTGTGAGGGTGTACGTGTAGAGAAGGCATTGTCATGAGGAGATTATGATGTTCCACATTCTTGAGATCATGATTTTGAATATATATATATATATATATATATATATATATATATATATATATATATATATATATATATGTGTGTGTGTGTGTGTGTGTGTGTAATAAATCAATGATAATGAAGGGATTATTATTTAAGATAAAACCATATACTAAAAAAATATAGACAAATGCAGACAAGAAAGCTACTGGGCCAGTATCAAGGGGAAAGCGTGTCAGACCGCCAGACTTTATACAGACATTATCAAAGTGCATTAATCATGTCCACGATGGTTATAACAAGGTTGTGGATGGTTTTGATGCGAACTTGGTGCCGATCTGCAATCCACGGGACGAGGGATCTCGAGGTGACGGTAGCGGGGATGGTGCAGCAGTAGCCTCTCCTGCAACTGTCGGATGTGTGTGTGTGTGTGTGTGTTTCTGCTAAATAAATAATTTATCAAGTAAGTGAGTGACCAAAACATTCTTTAATTTGACACAATAGCTGTAGAATAATGGTCCAGTCCCGTCAAATAAAATACAATCATGGACCGAAGTGTTCTGCCATATCGCAGTATTCCTTTGTTAACAGTTGTGTGACGGAATGATGTTTAGACAGTGGCGAGGGAGGACTGACAGTTCCCCTTGGAATAATACTGATGAGGTGTGTGCTACAGAATCCCATATATTATATCGGCGTATTTCATATAAAGAGGCAATACTACCTTTATTACTAAGTAGTGTTACTGTATATGTGTTTATCCATAAGAGGTAATACTGTACATGTGTATTTCATGGACACATGTAAATATTGTATATGTGTATTTTATAGACACATACTGTACATGTGTATTTCATGGACACATGTAAATATTGTATGTGTGTATTTCATGGACACGTAAATATTGTATGTGTATTTGATAGACACGTACTGTATGTGTACTTCATAGACACATATAGTATTGTATATCTATGTTTCATATACGTAACGAAGGTCTGGTGTTCCTCGGTGTATTACGGAAGGCTGTATTACCGCGGCTGAGATAGGTTGTGATATGTTAATCTCGAGATAAGGCAGATGATAGCAGGTCAGCTTAATGAATTACGCTGAGCACTGATGGATCGTAATGACTGGTGAGCAGCTGTAGGAACCTCACCTCCCCAGGCGGAGATAACAGATGTTAATTAGAAGTATCTCATATAGACGGTTAAGAGATCAGCGTCCTCATTATGTGTATATAATCTTTGTAATTAACAGGAGGGCCCGATGCCGCTCTCATACTCAGGGCCACGACTGCCATTAACCTCATTAAGGTTGTGAGGTGGACAGGCACTGTAACCTCATCAGCAATAGCAGAGGCTGTCGCACCACAATGGCACGTAGCGTCGTGTTCGAGAGGCCATACTGTCTGCCCCGTGCTGTCAAAAGCAGTCGAGCCATTTACATCACAAAAGCTGCGCGTCCGACAGGGGGGGAAAGACCATTCACCCCCTTTCCTACTGGAAACGACCACTCGTCCTCCTTTTCCATCCCCCGGACTGCGATGGCCTGGAGGAGGAGGAGGTGGTGGAGGTTGTGGCCGCCCCCGGGCGGCAGTGATTACAGAGGTGGACGATGGTGTTATTAAAGACACCGTCGGTGTTACCATAGTCACCACCGGCCATTGGGATGCTTCCTTTGGTTGTGGGTACCGTCAAGTCGTGTTGATATTCATCAGTCGTGTTGTCGAGACTTCGTCACTCTTTGTTGTAGTTGACGTTAAGTCTTGTTACAGATAATGTCCGTCTTGTTGTAGATGTTAATCATTCTTGCTATAGATGCTGTCACTCGTGCTATAGATGCCACGTGAGGTTTGTTATAGATACACATTAGTCTTGACACAGATATCAGTCAGGCTTGTTGTAGATGCTGTCATTCTTGCTATAGATACACTTCAGTCTTGATATAGATACACATCAGTCTTGATATAGATATACATCAGTCTTGATATAGATATACATCAGTCTTGATATAGATACACATCAGTCTTGATATAGATATACATCAGTCTTGATATAAATATACATCAGTTTTGATATAGATATACATCAGTCTTGATATAGATATACATCAGTCTTGATATAGATACACATCAGTCTTGATATAGATACACATCAGTCTTGATATAGATATACATCAGTCTTGATATAGATATAGATACACATCAGTCTTGATATAGATATAGATACACATCAGTCTTGATATAGATACACATCAGTCTTGCTATACATACACATCAGTCTGATATAAATACACATCAGTCTTGATATAGATACACTCAGTCTAGTTCTAGATATACATCAGTCTTGTTCTAGATACACATCAGTCTTGTTCTAGATACACATCTGTCTTGCAGTCTTGTTCTAGATACACACCTGTCTTGCACTCTTGTTCTAGATACACACCTGTCTTGTTCTAGATACAAATCTGTCTTGCAGTCTTGTTCTAGATACACAGCTGTCTTGTTCTAGATACAAATCTGTCTTGCAGTCTTGTTCTAGATACAAATCTGTCTTGCAGTCTTGTTCTAGATACAAATCTGTCTTGCAGTCTTGTTCTAGATACAAATCTGTCTTGCAGTCTTGTTCTAGACACACACCTGTCTTGTTCTAGATACAAATCTGTCTTGCAGTCTTGTTCTAGATACACACCTGTCTTGCAGTCTTGTTCTAGATACACACCTGTCTTGCAGTCTTGTTCTAGATACACACCTGTCTTGCTCTATATACACATCTGTCTTGAAGTCTTGTTCTAGATACACACCTGTCTTGCACTCTTGTTCTAGATACACATCTGTCTTGTTCTAGATACAAATCTGTCTTGCAGTCTTGCTCTAGATACACACCTGTCTTGTTCTAGATACAAATCTGTCTTGCAGTCTTGTTCTAGATACAAATCTGTCTTGCAGTCTTGTTCTAGACATACACTTGTCTTGTTCTAGATACAAATCTGTCTTGCAGTCTTGTTCTAGACATACACCTGTCTTGTTCTAGATACAAATCTGTCTTGCAGTCGTTCTAGATACACACCTGTCTTGCTCTAGATACACATCTGCCTTGAAGTCTTGTTCTAGATACACACCTGTCTTGCACTCTTTGTTCTAGATACACACCTGTCTTGTTCTAGATACAAATATGTCTTGCAGTCTTGTTCTAGATACACACCTGTCTTGCTCTAGATGCACACCTGTCTTGCAGTCTCGTTCTAGATACACGTCTGTCTTGCAGTCTTGTTCTAGATACACAAATCTGTCTTGAAGGGATCTACGTAGCTGGTAGATAAGACAATTACTCTCCTCGTAAGCACTACCCACCTGGTTTCATAACCCATAATTCTGGTAGTTCTAGGAAGGCATTAAATCAAAATTACCTTACGATTACATTTAGTTACTTTACGATTATATTTAGTTACTTTACGATTATATTTAGTTACTTTACGATTATATTTTCAGAAAGAGTTTAGGGGTTGAAGGCCACAGTAAGACAAAATTAAGTACGAAGTGCTATCCACAAGTCTAGCAATATTGAAGCAAGTTAATGTGTTGTGGTATAAAGTGGATCAGGTTGTGGAAATTAGATCATTACAAGTCGTTTAAGCAGTCGTTTGTATGATTACATTTTGTTAAATGGTGCGATGTGAGATTATATGATTGTATTTTGAATAGTGCAGTGTGCAATTATGACTATATATCTTGCTAGATACTGTGATGTGCGATCAGATTTCGTTAAATGGTGCGATGTGCGGTTATATTATTATGTCTATTTTTTAACGGTGCGATATGCGATTGTATTACACTATCGCAATGCTGCGAAATGCGATTATATGATCATATTCTTAAATGGAGAAAATATGGCGTTATATTGCGTTAAATAACGCAATATGTGATCACGATTATATTCTGTCGAATGTAGCGGCGTGCGACCATACGATTATATTTTGTTAGTGCGAAATAGGATTATTTTTTCTTAAATGTACGATGTAAATGTATTATCATAGTGTTGAATGAAGCGATATACAATTTAGGATTGAAAGTGTATTTCTTTTAAAATTGTCACAACACCTTCCCAGTTGGACGATAGGATTTTGATAACTTGTTGTGCGATATGAAATGTTGTCACTTGATGATGTGTGGTAAATTGTAACAAGGAAATTTCTCGCGTTGTGACCGGGAGCTGATGATACACACAGCACGGGCCCGCCCAGGGTCGGGCCAGCATCGGTTCAAACCCTGGGCGTCTGCTGTCGGCCCACGGCTAGTCCCAACTGTTTATCATCCCCACGAGTCTGGTCTTTGATTGGGTTTTGGTTTGGTGTGTGTGTGTGTGTGTGTGTGTGTGTGTGTGTGTAGGAGTAAAGACATGGTACATATATACAAGGTTAAGTGACCGGGCAACACAAGCGTAAAACCCTCTTCCCGTAACACGCAAATAGTAATCACACACACACACACACACACGGTGATGAAACTGAATGCGGACAGTATACAGAAGTTTAAAAAGTTGTATGTTAGTGGGGAAAGTTCTAGTGGCGGGGCACCAGTGAGTGTAGAACTCCCTCCCCGTGCCTTACAAATAGGTAATTACACACACACACACACACACACATGTATATATATATATATATATATATATATATATATATATATATATATAGATAGATAGATAGATAGATAGATAGATAAACTGACAATCATCCTCGATACGTCGATAACTAACGTATATATGCCTTTGGTTTACTGGAGCGCCAGAGGTGATTCCAGAGTGCAAGAAAACGGGAGACTCGGTGACCAAAGGTGAGTGTGGAAGGGAGTGAGGGACCCCCGTCAGGCACTCGAGGCGACACCCCCACCGGCGGGTACTCCTCCGCCGTAATTACATGCTGATTGTGACACTTGGGTGCTGTAATGAACGAGGTAATGACCTCATTAAGAAACCTACCTGATGACCAGGCTCCTCCTGTCCAACCAGAGGCTAATTGTATCAGCTTAGTAATGGGTGTATCATTGTGACCAGCCGCGCACTTGTGGTATTTAGGAGGTAATGGTTATGTATAGACGTGTGTGTGTGTGTGTGACGTCTTCCTGTGGGAGTGACCTCGATCAATCATCGTATTTGTCTTCCATCGGAATGTGATAAGTCTTTGAGGCATTGTGTCCGGAGCCACAGATGAGACAGGAAGATGTTAGGATAATCAGAGCGTCAGCCGATAGAAAGTTTATGTGGGCGACTTCGTTACTCCCCAGAAGGTGATGGCTAGGCGGCAGGCTTGGGCTAAGGGTACAGACCCGCTGTGTGTCAGTGAAGGGTCCGTGTGAAGCAGGAGCGAGTCTGTGAAGTGGTACTTCTCCATCTTATGGTTGTTACATCACTAACTATTCTTTACGTACTCAGAATAACTTACAAAAGATTAGACCACAGATAGAGCAGCTATGTACATCCTCTTGGATAGTGTCTTTGCGTAACGCCCCTTGAGCACGACGATACTACCCGATGGGTATCGAAGCGTGACTTCCCGGTTCAAGAGCCAGGCCATTGAGCCCAATGGTTGCAATACCCGCGCCGTGTTCAAGAGGATAACACACTACAGATCAGCGCAGCGTCCAGGGTTCTGATATATACACGGTGTCACCGTCAGGTTCCTGGACTGACTGACTGGGGCTCGAGCAGAGGCAAGAGACTGTCCTGTAATTTTCGAAGGATCGGCTGACGCCCTTGCGGGGCACCAGCACAGGAGGCATATTGATAACCCCGCATTACCTCCACCTCCTCCTCCTCCGTCGGAAGCCTCGCGTATGATCCTCCTGAAGGCGAAGTGGTGGCGCCACTTGTGTCAGGTTAGATTAACAGCAACGAATGAAATGTTTTGGGTTGAATTACACAGCGAAGAGACGCTGGCCGGGAAGACCCCAATGGCCCAAGGCGTTCGAACCACGAGCACTTTGAGCGCGAAGGAACGACCCCAAGAGCTTGATAGGGTAGCCTTTGACTATTACCCATAAGAGTCAGGTTGAGGGTTATGCCATTATGTTAAGGGTGTTCCCGGCTGGTCAAGGAGTTACTAGGCATGGCGAGAGGTGAGCTCTGGACCTCTTTCCTCCCTCCTGTTGACGAACACCTCCCCTTCAGAATTATTCATCCCTTCGTTATAGCCAATGACACTGTAGAGTATTATGATATATATTTATATACAGTTGGTAGTTTTATGCTGATTTATGACTACTGTATTTCATCAAGACTGTCTCTACTACTGTATTTCAACAGGACTGCCTCTACTACTGTATTTCATCAAGACTGCCTCTACTACTGTATTTCGTCAGGACTGCCTGTACTACTGTATTTCATCAGGACTGCCTCTCCTGCTGTATTTCGTCAGGACTGCCTCTACTACTGTATTTCAGCAGGGCTTCCATCTGTTCCCCTCTCCATTGACAGTTTTAAATCGTAATTATGTTTGAATATAACCGATATAACTTTAAGGACACAACTGATATAACTTTATGATATCTAACTTTAAGGAATCTAACTAACATGAATGTAGATATGAATCAGATGGCGCATTACGAAGTTAGATAAGTCATTTAGGAAGGGAAACATGGCAGTACTAGTGGAGGTGCTGAATGCAGGGTGGTGTATAGGAAACCACAAAAAAAAAGACCAAAAAGAAAAATCACAAAATAGCAGCTGAAAAATAGCAGCGTTACGGTCCATTGTTAGACGCACATAAATGTGCTTGTTATTCACGATATGTCACTGTATTATTGAAATAAGTCACAGGACACATGAGGGAAGCTGCTACAACAGAGCGAGTTTAGCTTTCGCTGCTGGCGGTGAGAAATTGCTCGAAAGTAACGTAATGGGAAAAGTTATTATTTATCAACGAAGTGACGTAACGAGTCATACGAAGAGAAACGAGCCCCGTCGGTAAGTTGGCCATGATGAAGGATCCGCTCCGAAAACAAATGTAATTTGTACCCTTCGCTGTGGTGGGTTTACAGAGCATAAATATATACCCAGGGCATACAACGGGACTTTGACACACGCATTCCAATTTATCATTCACATTCTCAAACCCTTCCACACTGCCGTACACATGCGGTCATATGCATACAGTTCAGCCACTCATAAATACAAGCACACGCACACCAACAAAAACAAAGCATAAAAAATCATACTATATGTATGTGTCTTTGTGTGTCAATAGATAGGTTAACCTCGGGTGACTGGCGGTGGCAGGTGATGTGGCCCTCTGGCAGCGATGTCTCTTAAAGGCTTACAGCGCCATCACCTGCAGAAGGGTGTCTGCCATAGTCCACTCTTCGTCTAAACACCTCGTCTCTCATTTCCCCTCTTGTTCATATACCCTCTCGTCTCTCGAACCCATTAGTCTCGTCCAATTTCCGTCCGTTTACTGTCCTTTTCAGGTGGCGTTTGCCCAGATATTTAGGTTTTCACGAATTGCTGTCAATTCTTGAGCTCCTGAAGGTGTGGAGGTGGTCGGCAGCAGAGATGTTCGACGAGGATAGTGCATACGGTCGCTAGAGTGATTGCTGGAGGATGGGTACTGTAGTTTGCGCCTTCATGTTGTCCGTCTGTGTAAGCGTTAATATCAACATGCGCACCTGGGACAAGGTATGTGATATAGAGACTTATCTCAGTGCGTCCCTGTAGCGTCATGTGTGTGTGTGTGTGTGTGCGTGTGCGTGTGTGTGTGTGTGTGTAGGTGTGTGGGTGTTGATAAGGCCAAGATAACGGCCAGATTATTAGGCTGGTGGAGTGTTGGGCAAATGATGAGAGCGGCGTGTTTGGCTTCTGAATTAGTCTTCATCAGAGCGGCATTAGGCCAATTTTCCGGGGCTTATGGGTCAAAGTTTCCCTAACGAAGGAGGGATTAGCGAGGCAAAACTCCCGCTCGCACTATTGTCTGAGGCTGCCTTGGCGCTGGTCCTCGATGGCTCCTCCACTCCTATCACAGTCACGCTCATTATCATTCCCGTTTGTGTTGTCGAAATCTATATAACTTCCAATATATATATATATATATATATATATATATATATATATATATATATATATATATATATATATATATATATATACATATATATATATATATATATATATATATATATATATATATATATATATATATATATATATATGTATATATATATATATATATATATATATATATATATATATATATATATATATATATATATATATATATACATATATATATATATATATATATATATATATATATATATATATATATATATATATATATATATATATATATCAGTTAGCGTCTGAAACAGAAGACTGAACCTTGGAGGATAAAATATCCTCATTTGGTTATTACTTCACAAGGAAAGTAACACTGCAGGGGGAAGATTTCTACCCCCTCCCCCCTTGCAGGCTGCCGCCTCTCATAGTCATCCTTGTACGACACGCAGGAGATACCCTGGTAGTAATTCTTTCTCCCCTCTATCCACAGGGATAATATAGCAAGAGGTCACAGTGGTGCGCGCGCATGTTCTATTATATATATATATATGGGGATAGGGGAGAAAGAATACTTCCCACGTATTCCCTGCGTGTCGTAGAGGGCGACTAAAAGGGGAGAAAGCGGGTGGCTGGAAATCCTCCCCTCTTTTTCTTTTTTATTTTCCAAAAGAAGGAACAGAGAAGGGGGCCAAGTGAAGATATTCCCTCAAAGGCCCAGTCCATTGTTCTTAACGCTACCTCGCTGACGCGGGAAATGGCGAATAGTATGAAAGAAAAGAAATATATATATATATATATATATATATATATATATATATATATATATATATATATATATATATATATATATATATATATATATATTTTTTTTTTTTTTTTTTTTTTTTTTTTGCTTTGTCGGTGTCTCCCGCGTTTGCGAGGTAGCGCAAGGAAACAGACGAAAGAAATGGCCCAACCCACCCCCATACACATGTATATACATACGTCCACACACGCAAATATACATACCTACACAGCTTTCCATGGTTTACCCCAGACGCTTCACATGCCTTGATTCAATCCACTGACAGCACGTCAACCCCGGTATACCACATCGCTCCAATTCACTCTATTCCTTGCCCTCCTTTCACCCTCCTGCATGTTCAGGCCCCGATCACACAAAATCTTTTTCACTCCATCTTTCCACCTCCAATTTGGTCTCCCTCTTCTCCTCGTTCCCTCCACCTCCGACACATATATCCTCTTGGTCAATCTTTCCTCACTCATTCTCTCCATGTGCCCAAACCATTTTAAAACACCCTCTTCTGCTCTCTCAACCACGCTCTTTTTATTTCCACACATCTCTCTTACCCTTACGTTACTTACTCGATCAAACCACCTCACACCACACATTGTCCTCAAACATCTCATTTCCAGCACATCCATCCTCCTGCGCACAACTCTATCCATAGCCCACGCCTCGCAACCATACAACATTGTTGGAACCACTATTCCTTCAAACATACCCATTTTTGCTTTCCGAGATAATGTTCTCAACTTCCACATTCTTCAAGGCTCCCAGAATTTTCGCCCCCTCCCCCACCCTATGATCCACTTCCGCTTCCATGGTTCCATCCGCTGCCAGATCCACTCCCAGATATCTAAAACACTTCACTTCCTCCAGTTTTTCTCCATTCAAACACCTCCCATATATATATATATATATATATATATATATATATATATATGTAGATAGATAGATTGGTAATAAGACAGATATATTCCATGGTTGTATGGTTACCATTGCGACCCACCATCAGACCCAAGGTCGTACTCTCGTGCCAAATGGAGCTAAAGATTGTTTAAGGTCGGTGGTTCGTATGTATGGTTTAAAATATGCCTTAGCATGATACCTTTAAATGGTGTACAGGGAGGGGCACCACGGTAGTCGATATACAAAATACCGAAGAAAATAGATTTCAGTTATTTCTCGGTGTTCAGTGTGACTGCCAGCTGTTGGCCATGGGAGATAATCCTGTCTCGGGGATATTTCGGCTTCATCTTGTATTTATAAATATTGCAGCATCTCGCTCTCCCCGCTGCTCCCGTTCTACTAAGGCCGACCCTTCGTTACTCCGCCGGCACGAACAGTGTCACGGAACCACGTTGGCTCTTTACATCGGCCTAGTTTCGTAGGGTAATCTAGTCTGTCTTTCATGTACATAGTGGCGAATTGAAGGATCCTGGACATTCAGCTGTCATTTCAGTATGCGTCACCGAGGTTCTTTCTTGCACTCCAGCCATCCTTTCTGGTCTTCTCTGACGATTGTAAGTCTTGTTCTGCAAGTCTTACTTCGGCTCTGTTCGCATGTGTTTTTGCTATCAAGGTTTGACCCTGCGCAGTTTGCTTCCCATAGTTTATGTGCAGATTGCTCATACGAAGATTAGCCGTTATATGTCCTGTTGTCCAACACCGGTGTGTGGAATAGTCATCACTCTTTCGTCTTTCCCTCATCCTATAACCTTCCTAGAGTAAGGTCTGCAAACGCCTAAGCTGTGATTAATTTCTTTAATTTTTTCCTCCTACTTGTTTCCTTTTGCACCCGAGATGGCCCTGATTGAGGCATATATTGCCCGTGCCAGTAGCTTGGTAGAAAAAAAAAAGGAAATTCAATCCACCACCTCTGTTTTGGACAACCTTTTCTACCTCCACCTACAAACGTGTCTTCCCCTTGTATTCATTCATATCATCCATACCTAACCTCGGGCGTTTTCCATTTACCTCCCATTTCTTATTTGGAGCACCTCTTTTCCTTGCCATTATCAGCTGGTAATCCAGCTTTCCCACATGTCGTGTTCTCTTTCAGCCTGTACAACTTTTTCACTCCAGTTGCTCAACTTTTGTGGACCCCACTTACAACTCTCCACTTGGGATCCCCTACCATCCGCTTGGATCCTCTTCCCATCCACTTGAACCCCTCACCTTATTCGTTTGGACACCCAGCAATCCATTCGGGAGCACGCACCTCCCTTCCCCACCCATTCACTCGGGACTTTTCCCACCTATCCAGAGACGACCCCCCCATTGCACCAAGTATCCTGCAGTGACTCTTCGTCGTCATCTCCAGCGGGCGGCCACTCCTCGATCCTGATGGCGTTTCAGGTGCAGTGAGGAGAGCGAGCGAGCGGCCCGGGGCCCCCTGACGAGGACCGCCGCCGCCGCTGCCGCCACTCTTTTGCACCCACGCGCTCGACTCCCTCAAGCCACCACAAAAGCCTCCTCCCACCGAAGCAACATTATGTACAAGGTACCTCAAAAAAAAAAAAAAAAAACCCAGACTCAAAGTCATTTCAGGTTCAGCAAACGTTCAAATTGCATGACATGAGCTGGGAGCACGTACGTTCCCATGTGTATTCTCCAACTCATGGATTTATGTACTGAACTGAAGGTAAATAGTGTATCTGCCTTTGAGTCTGGTCTTTTGAGATGCCCCGTAAACCGGGGAATAGCTTTTCAAAATCATAGAACAAGAGTACTTATTATGTTGTATGACTAGGCTGTTGTATTTTCGCTTTGCCCTTGTGCTTGGGAACAATGTGGGCATTAAAAATTCACCGAACAAGCAGCTCCTGTGTGTCCTCATTGTTTGGTTTAAAATTACTTTTATAACAACACAGTTAAGGGCGAAAGAACAGGGGGGGCTTGTGGGCTGTCTTCATCATACCTGAAGTCTGTGATTGTCTGATGTATAAACTGACGTTGTCACAATGGGAAGTCTCGGGGATGTATGTAGACAGGGAGTGTGTGTGTGTGTCTGTGTGTGTGTGTGTGAAATAATCCCTTGTACGTGCATGTTTCTTTGTTGAAGAAAGCCCTTCTGTGTGTTTCTTCGTGTGGAAAATAATGCAACTAGGATGTATCGTTCTTTGTGTACAGCCAAGAATTGTTGAAGTTTTCTTCTCTTCGTCTGAAGTTTCTTCCATGCATTGGAGATTTTTTTTTTTATATTTTAAAGCGTCACTTCGTTATCAGAAGTCTCTACGTCTCGTGGAGATCTTCCGGCCTCCGTCTGTTTGAGGTTAACACCGCGAGTGGGAAAGTCATAGTTGATAAAACTGTATCATTCTCTGTTGACGAAACGCGAGTGATACAGTCTCGTCAGAGAACTTCTCGCTTCCAGGGAATTCACCCTGTCCCTACTACCGTGTGTAACGCAGCCTTAAGAGCTGAGGGAGTCTCCGGAAAATTGGTTCAGGAGTAACAACAAGACCTTTTCAGAAAGGGATCCTTGGGTAATAATAGATGCAATAAGGATAAGATCCTATTTGATGTAAAAGCCAGAATACCAGATGTATAGCGTTCGGTACGTCAACACCATCTTTGCGAAGAGAGTTTAGAGGCAAGAAAATATGGAGAACGCGTCATACTTTCACAAAATGAAAAGCAAACCAAGAAAAATTAATGATGGTGATCACAGCCAACCCTTTTTTTAGCAGAGAAGACACGTGACATGTTGAAGACTTGTTTATATGTGGATGAACAGCTTCACCAGTATCTAGCTGTTGGCCGTACTGTTACCTGGCTCACCAGTCGCTGTCACCCGTACCGTTGCCAGGGTCACCAGTCGCTTTTATCTGTAACGTTAGTGGAGTGTCTGTTACTGTCAACTGCCCCTGTGGCAGAGCCATCAGTCGCTCTGGGCTGTATTGTTTTTAGCTGTACCGGTACCACGACTCCCCATCGCCTGTGTACCACAGCAAGGGGTCACTAGCAACACGCCTCAACAATCCTATGAGTTTATAGGCCTCAAAGGAAAAGGAACTGAGATGGCTTGACTGCCTCGTTGTAGCATTCTCAATACCTGCCCATGGTAATTAAGACTTAGGCTCTTCTACTCATTGCCTATCCTTGCTGTTGGGTATCCGCCACATGGATCTCCATCAGCTGAGTACAGGTTATGGACAATGATAAAAAAAAAAAAAACCCAACGTGTTGTCCTTTAGAGCAGCGCAAGCGTAATATCGGGAATATTGTTTAGTTTTCCGCTGTGTCAGAAGCCATCTGCCCTGTCCTCTTGTCTATAAATAATTCCGATGGTATTTTTGAAGAGTTTCAGTAAAGAACTTGGTTGCAAATTGGCGACGGATTTTCTGCGCGCAAGTGTTTATCCACGGCGGATAGTGTCTATGAGGTTAATCATATATACTTTGTCCTTGTAGATACCCGCCCCTGTATATCTATAAATCGCTAGCGACACCCCGAGGTCGGCCGGCGCCACCACTATGAGATCTCATTGCAGAAGAGGATAGCGCGATGGTGCTGAGGCCGGCCTAGTGCCACCATCCTCTGCACCTCATCAGTGCCACTAGACTCACCTCTTTAGATTATGGCCTCGAGCGTGACCACAGACCCAAAGGTCGCATCGTCGGGACAGTAAACCCTTAGATCGTAAGCTGTATATGCGCTAAGGTAAAGCTCAAGACAGTTGCTCATGTATAGCCTTATTCTATATACTTTTCCTTTGACACGTTTCCCATTGGTATATGACAATGATAATTTAATCCTGTGTAATTAGTCTGGGTCGCTGTCTTTATGGCAGTTTCATATCTGCTCGAGCAAGTAACCTACAATTATTTTCATGCATGTGGAATAAAACAGCACAAAGCAGACCCTTCCTGCAAACATGATGAACGTAAACAGTTACGTAGTTGTGTCGACTACAGTAAAGAACATGAGGTTAAGGTGCTGACCTGCTAGTTCGGGCGGCAGTCGAGGGTACATGAGGCCGGCACGGGCGAACCAATCCAGCGCCGCGGGTGGTAACGACGCCGCTCCCGACTTGAGGGCGCTGAGGGCCTGAGCGTCGAGCAGCGGCGAGCTGGTGGGCGTGAAGGGGTGGGCGGGTAGCAGGCCAGGGGGCACGCCCATGCCCGGGTACTGGTAGAGATGCGGGGGCATGAGAGGGGCGGAGGCTCCCCCCAGCAGAGTAGCGCGGTTGATCATAGCCGAGGAGGTGACGGCGGGCGAGACGGAGAGGGGCGAGGGCAGGGGGCTAAGGGGCGGTGTGTGGGGAGGCGAGGTCACCTCCTGGGTGGTCAGGTCAGCGGGGCTGAGCGTCCCCCGTCCGCCGTTGCCCACGCCCGCCGCTACCGCCTCGCGCGACAGCAGCGACTCGATGCAGAAGGACTTACGCTCGCTGGTCGACATGGTGGCCAGGGTGTCGCACACACTGCCGGGCTCTTGGGCGCCCCGCGGCCGCCACCCACAACCCGGTTCCTCAGGTCTCGACGATAAATAGATTCACGAACTGTAAATCAACACAAAATCCCTGCCGAACACATGTCCGAAAGTCTCTCGGTAACAAATTTCCTCGTCGGGAAAATCAAGGGAGATAATCAGTGTCACGTGCGTGTCCAGTCAGCACCGTGCCCACGTAGCCAAGTCTCACGATCACGGTCCCGGGACACGTGTTGTCTTTCCGGTGTCGAGTTCGCTTCTGATATCACCTAAGTCAGCGCTCATCACATCACCATTTCACACCATTTGTACCGCTAATGAAAACCGGGCCACCATTATCCTCTGACGATTCTGATTGGTCTAGTATCTCTTTCATTGAATTCCGGTCTCTGAAGCACGATTGGTTATCATCGGGCTGGCCCCTCCCTAATGGGTATCCGTGTCTGGCCACTGGCAGAGGAGAAGAAATCCTGGTCGATGACTGGCCGACGAGAGAAAGTGGGCGGCGCGAGCTGGTCGGCCCCACCCATGAGATCAATATCCTGGTAGATGGTTGGTTGAAGTGGGTTTAATGCCTGATTACAACGGCTGAGTCCTGCTCGGATATGCCACATCAGGCGCCTCTTAGTGCAGTTCGTTCGTAGTCATTCTTGTAATTTGTATTTACAGGTTTAAATATTCATATTTTCCTTTACTGGTTCGGCACAGTAATGCATCCATTAGCCTCACAGGCGGGAACCAGAAAATAGACAGAGAAAGACGAATCTACAGCCGATACCTAATTCCAGAATTATAAATCAACATTAGTGATGTGGTACGAATCAATCTGAAAAGGATGCGAAGTGTAGGAAAAAGTCTCTATGAGGGCGTGTGTTCGGGCCGGTCAGAGGAAGGAAGGAACTGCCGGCTGGGAGGCTGATGCCGACCTAACTCTTGTCTTAGCCCACATTTTTCTAGCTCCACATTTTCATGTATGACGTACAGCCGCTCTTACTCCAGGTAGGCGGGAGGACAAAAATGGGAAGCGTTGGACGCAAGTTTCGTAAATCCTATCTATCACCAGCTCCTGGAAGGTCGTGCAAGAGAAGAAATCTGGAAAAGTGAGAGAAAAATATCCTTCCCCCTCCCCTCTCCCCCCCTCCTCCCATGTCAATGTTCCAGCCAGGCTGCAAAGTAAACATCCCACAAACTGGAAACCCCCCTAGTGGGACTCCAACAAAATAATGAGAAGCGTAAACCACGAATTAGTTTGTATTCATGAATGGTAATTTATGCCGGCTGGAAGGATCGTAAACTGGAACGGCTGGAAACAACAGGGACGCCGGGGAAATGAGGCGAAAACTCTGAAGACGAAGACGGATAGATTCCACCACGGTGAAATCGGGCTGGAAAAGGAAGGGGGGGGGGGGGATGGCTGGTTGGTGGTGGCTCTTTTTTTTCCCCTCCCATCCAAGTAGGTTGTTTGGAGGGGAGGGGGCGGCCCACGACGAAGCTAGCTACTAGCGTCAGAAGGCCCGTCCTGGATGCTGGGAGGGCCGCTGGTATGGTAGGCACAGAGGTGTGCCGTGTGGTGGACAGTGGAGTTGAGTGTGGCGGACCGGGAGAGGTGTGTAGCGGAGGAGGAGGAGGAGGGACAGGTGGTGGATTTTGAGGGAAGGGAGGAGGTGGGGTGTGGTGGAAGAGGGTTTGGTACTGTGTATGGCTGAGTTTAGAAAGATCTGTGTGTTGGAAGGAGAGATGATGGAGTGTTTGAAGATGTGGTGTAGTGTGAAGGAAGGAACTGTAAAGGGAGTATGTACGGGGAAGGAGAGGTCTGGTGCACGATGGAGGAGGGGAGAGTGTGGTGTCTGGCTGAGGAAGGCGGGTGTGATATGATGTGTGGTGGAGGAGGATGGAGATGTGTATGGTGTTGAGGGTGTTTCACGCGGTAGAGATGGTGAGCATTTTGGAATGGTAGTCTCCAGTGGTTGGAATGGTGTAGTATACAGTGGTGTATGGTGAGGGGGATTAGGGGAGGTGAAGATATGGTGATAGAAGGGAAATGTAATGTATGGTTGAGGCTAGGGGAGATGAAGGTACGGTATTGAAGGGAAATGTGGTGTATAGTTTAGGGATTTTAAGGTAGGCTTCTGGAAAGGGGAATTTGGTGCATTGTGAAGAATGGAGGCGTTGCGTCTGGTTCACGGGGTAGAGGAGCATTGTGAATAGGGTGCTGTATGGTTAAGGATTGGGAGATGTGTGGTGTGGATTGTGCCGGGGGAGATGGTAGGAGGGAGAGAATGCGAACTAGAGTGATGTACTGGGGAAGGGGACGTGTGACGTATAGTAGTAGAGGGAGAACGGGAGTACAGGTGCATCGTGTATGGATGCAGCAGTGGGAAATGTTTGTGGTGGAGCAGGTTATGTGGAAGTGGTAGAGGGTGATGAATGTTGTGTTGTGATGTGGTGGTGGGCCAGTCTCTCTCTCTCTCTCTCTCTCTCTCTCTCTCTCTCTCTCTCTCTCTCTCTCTCTCTCTCTCTCTCTCTGAACCATACAGACCACGCCTAATAGGGGTGCCCAGCCCTTGTATTTCTTCCCCAGAGGGTGGGGGGGAGGCCACGGTAACCCCACCTTGGCTCATTTCAAAACCCACCTTCTCTCCCTCCCTCCCTCCCTCCTGTGTCTGACTCCCTCTCCTTCGCCCGACCCCCTTCCTCCTGCAGAAAGCCATCGTCAGTCGTCTCACCAGCGGGTCCTTACCCACTGCTAGGTAAGTGGGGGGAATCACGAGACCAGAGACTTGCCTAAGGTTTCATTTCGAGAGGAAATCGGAGGAGGAGGAGAGGGAGGAGGAGGAGGAGGAGGAGGAGGAAGGGGATGGAAATGTTCATGTTGGAGCAAGATGGAAGGTGTGGTGTACAGTGGAGGGGGTATGGTGCTTGGAGGTGTGGTGTATAGTGGAGGGGTATAGTGTTTATTGGAGGTGTGGTGTATAGTGGAGGGGGTATGGTGTTTGTTGGAGGTGTGGTGTATAGTGGAGGGGGTATGGTGTTTGTTGGAGGGGTGGTGTATAGTGGAGGGGTTGTGGTGCATGTTGGAGGTGTGGTGTATAGTGGAGGAGGTACAGTGCTTGCAGGAGGTGTGGTGTTTAGTGGAAGGGGTATGGTGCTTCCTGGAGGTGTGGTGTATAGTGGAGAGGGGTATGCTGCTTGCTGGAGGTGTGATGTATAGAGGAAGGGGTATGTAGCTTGTTGGAGGTGTGGTGTATAGTGAAGGGGGTATGGTGTTATTTTGCAGGTGTGGTGTATAGTGGAGGGGGTATGGTGTTATTTTGGAGGTGTGGGGAAGGTATCGGGCCCTTTGAAGGCTCTGGTATATAGTGGATGGGCCATGGTGTTCATTGGAGGCATGACATATGTTGGAAAAGGTATGGTGCATTGGAGTTGAGGTATATAATTTTAGGCATGGTGTCAGTTGGAGGTGTTATGATTAATGGAGTGAGTATGATGTCCGTTGGTGTGGTATATAATGGAGGGGAAATGTATGGTGCCTAGTGATGTGGTCTACAGTGGAGAGGAGGTATGGATCTGATTAGAGATGGCACATAAAATGGAAGGGGTGGTATGGTGCCGGTTAAAGGTGAGGGGAATGATATATTGTGGAAAGGAGGGCAGGGTAGAGTGCAGTTGGGGTGCTCAGTAGAAGATGGGGGTAAGGTTTAGCAAGGGAGGTGTGGTAGAGCAGTGGTATGGCACAGCAAGGGAGGAGTGACACGGCAGTGGTATGGTACAGCAACAGAGGTGTGGTACAGCAACGTAGGTGTGGTACAGCAGGAGATGGTGTGGTACATTAGGGATGGTATGGTACAGCAGGGAAGATGAGGTACATGGCGGGGAAACAGTATATGCTTTTAGTACGAGCGGAGGGAGATGGTGGAGTAGAGGCAAGTGTCGTGCCTAGTGTACGGGAGGTCAGGTTAACCAATGGTAGGGAGGGAGAGTGGGACGTGGTGTATGGTGTCAGGAGAACTGTGGCGGAGCCTTTAATGGTGAAAGTGTGATGTATGGTGGATAATGTTGGTGATGGGTCAGATCGGTGCAGTATGTGGTAGGGGGATAGTGATGGGTTGTGTGTGTATGGTGAGGGCCGGAGTGGTAACATTTTGATGGAGGAAGAGGTTGTCTAGTGTTCCAGAGAGGATGGGAAACCTAGTTTATGTGTTGTATGAAGTATTGGACGTTGAGACGTGGAGGTGTCTCGTGTTGTATTGTGGAGGAAAAGATGTATTGAATAAGAGAAGAGCATATTGTTGGTTAGAGGGAGGGTGTGGTGTATGGAGGAAGGGGAGCTGTGGTGTATATGTAGTAAGGGGTGAAAAAATATGTGGTGTAAGGTGAGGGTGTGTGGTGGAGTTGCTTAGAGTGCCTGAAGGAGTGGTGATGGATGCACCTATGGCAGGGAGGAGGGGAGATGTGATGTATGGTGATGGAGGGGAGGCGATGTGGGAAGGGATGAGGTGCCCGGTGAAGCGCAGGGAGTCTCCGGAGAGTGATGTGGTCGTTCATGAGTTATGGTCATGTAGGTATAGTCGTCCAGGTGGTGTTATAAGCTTGTTATGATGGGTGTGTGGTCGTGTGTGAGGTTCGGTCATAGAGAGTGCTCGTGTAGACGCAGCCCCCTGTAAGAACAACTCTGGTCATGCACGGGGGCTCGAGTCGGTGGTGTGGGCCTGATTGGAGGTAATGAGATGTAGAAGGCTTGGGAGTGTCGATTGGACTGTGTATGAGATTCTGTCGTATCGAAGGTGTACAGGTGTGGGTGTAGTTATACATATCGCGCTCTGGAGACTTGCTGTAGTGTGGTGTGACTGTGAATGTTGTCCAGCCTTGTATATATATACATGTGTGTGCCATGTCCTTGCTCATATTTGTGTAGAGAGAAGGATATATATTATTTTTTTTTTCCTTTCATTTAGAGAGCTATGACTGCTGGCATTTGTAAATATCTCTTCTGAATATTAGATAAAGCAACTCCATGTTTAATGCCCCTGATGTGTGAGGAGCATAGCAGTGGGTTGAGTAAGGGGGAAAAAAAAACGAGATCTTACCCTCAAAAATGTAATTATGTCACGATGCTTGCTTTACCAACCTTTTTTATTTATCTCATGACCTGGTCTTATTTGCTCACACTCGTCTAATCATGTCAGGCAGCGAGAGCCTTGGGATAATGAAAAACTCTTGTGTCCATTTATATATTTTTTTTTTTTTTTTGGTGGGGGGGGCAAGGGAATTCTGTTCTGGAATGATGAATAGTAATGTAGTTGGTCTATCTTTTGAAACAGCTTATCCAATATGAACTTGGAAAGTTGTAATATTTTTTCTGAAGAAAGTTATATGAAAATCTGGATGTCGTAGTCTCAAAGAAAAAATAAAGTGCTTTTCTCAAAAATGTTGTTGAAGGTATTTCTCGTCTTGCCTGGCTGAAGATGATCGTAAGCAGGAGAATCTCTTCAGAAGTTTTGATTCGATCTTTAGGAATTTTCTTTGTAAAGTTTTACCGACATGACGATCAATTACAAACATAAGTTACTTCTCGATTAATAACCACAGTGAATACCAGTGAAAGTATATATATATATATATATATATATATATATATATATATATATATATATATATATATATATATATATATATATCAAAACATGTAATGTTCACACGTAAATCAGTCTAAACGATTTTAACACTGTGCATCGAAGAGGCGAACCAGGGCCACTGAAAACGGTATAAAGACATATTTTCCCCCTATTTTTCGCACACAAGGTAGTCTTACACACGCGCAGGCCCTATCATTTTCCTATTTCATTCACTCTTTCACCACACATTTCTTCCTGACTGACTTAGTTTCGGAGTTATTTTAATGTCCATTTCTGTTTTGGAGTGGTAAATGGTGATGTAGGTGGCCTTTCTTTTGAAGCAGCTTATCTGATATTAACTTGGAAAGTATATGTGTATACGAGGAGAAGAGGGAGACCAAATTGGAGGTGGAAAGATGGAGTGAAAAAGATTTTGTGTGATCGGGGCCTGAGCATGCAGGAGGGTGAAAGGAGGGCAAGGAATAGAGTGAATTGGAGCGATGTGGTATACCGGGGTTGACGTGCTGTCAGTGGATTGAATCAAGGCGTGTGAGGCGTCTGGGGTAAACCATGGAAAGCTGTGTAGGTATGTATATTTGCGTGTGTGGACGTATGTATATACATGTGTGTGTGTGGGGGGGGGGGGGGTTGGGCCATTTCTTTCGTCTGTTTCCTTGCGCTACCTCGCAAATGCGGGAGACAGCGACAAAGTATAAAAAAAAATATATATATATATATATATATATATATATATATATATATATATATATATATATATATATATATATATATCTTTTCTTTTTCTTTTAAACTATTTGCCATTTCCCGCGTTAGCGAGGTAGCGTTAAGAACAGAGGACTGGGCCTTTTTTGGAATATCCTCACCTGGCCCCCCTCTGTTCCTTCTTTTGGAAAAAAAAAAAAAAAAAAAAAAACGAGAGGGGAGGATTTCCAGCCCCCCGCTCCCTCCCCTTTTAGTCGCCTTCTACGACACGCAGGGAATACGTGGGAAGTATTCTTAATCCCCTATCCCCAGGGATAATATATATATATATATATATATATATATATATATATATATATATATATATATATATATATATATATATATATATATACGGAGCAACACGAGTTTAAAATTCTTTCCGTAACACACAGACAGACAGACAGACACACACACACACACACACACACACACACACACACAGGTGTGTATGTGTTTGATTATGTATAAATGACAGGAACTCTGCGTATCGTTTTCGGAACGTAAGCTAACGTAAGTAAGCCTCGTCACCTGGTAGTGAGTGAGAGACCCCCGTACATGCTGACGACTATCATTAAGGGTATGTGATACGCTACATCATTATCATTACCTTTTGTTTGCTCATTTGGCCGAGAGAAGTGGTGTAAAATCTGAACCATGTTTGCTCTCTCTCTCTCTCTCTCTCTCTCTCTCTCTCTCTCTCTCTCTCTCTCTCTCTCTCTCTCTCTCTCTCTCTCTCAAGGCCTCATACTGCAGGTAAAAGTATCTTTATTTACTTGTCGAAAATGCCAGGTAAAAATGTCTTACATACGAGAATATATGTATACATGTATATTTCCTTGCGCTATCTCGCTGACCCGGGAAACAGCGATTAAGTATGATATACATTTTTTTTTTTTTTTTTTGTTTTTTTGCTTTGTCGCTGTCTCCCGCGTTTGCGAGGTAGCGCAAGGAAACAGACGAAAGAAATGCCCAACCCACCCCCATACACATGTATATACATACGTCCACACACGCAAATATACATACCTACACAGCTTTCCATGGTTTACCCCAGACGCTTCACATGCCTTGATTCAATCCACTGACAGCACGTCAACCCCGGTATACCACATCGCTCCAATTCACTCTATTCCTTGCCCTCCTTTCACCCTCCTGCATGTTCAGGCCCCGATCACACAAAATCTTTTTCACTCCATCTTTCCACCTCCAATTTGGTCTCCCTCTTCTCCTCGTTCCCTCCACCTCCGACACATATATTCTCTTGGTCAGTCTTTCCTCACTCATTCTCTCCATGTGCCCGAACCATTTCAAAACACCCTCTTCTGCTCTCTCAACCACGCTCTTTTTATTTCCACACATCTCTCTTACCCTTACGTTACTTACTCGATCAAACCACCTCACACCACATATTGTCCTCAAACATCTCATTTCCAGCACATCCATCCTCCTGCGCACAACTCTATCCATAGCCCACGCCTCGCAACCATACAACATTGTTGGAACCACTATTCCTTCAAACATACCCATTTTTGCTTTCCGAGATAATGTTCTCGACTTCCACACATTCTTCAAGGCTCCCAGAATTTTCGCCCCCTCCCCCACCCTATGATCCACTTCCGCTTCCATGGTTCCATCCGCTGCCAGATCCACTCCCAGATATCTAAAACAATATGTGTGTGTGTGTGTGTGTGTGTTTCTCTTCCACTGGAACAGACGTGCTCCTTCTGGCGTGCCCTTTGGGTTTCTCCAACCTCGGAAATTCCTCTTGAGAGACCGCTAGTGTCTCGGACAGCACCAGGAGGGTTCCGGGGCCAGCCCTGGCGCCCCGTGCGCACACTAACCACACGTTGTGCTTCAGGGGGTCAGCCGCGTCACCAGTCACACGGGGAAATGATCCTTACAACGACAGTGTCGCGGTGCAGACCTGACGTGATCCTACGTAGGTTGAGGAGCCTCTCGTTGTGTCGTCGTGTCGTTGGACGTCTTTACAGGCAATCAGACGATGCCTTAATGAATTACGCTGATTGGTAAAGAAGAAACTACTCGTCTTCTATCTTGCATTAATCATTCCGGGTTTTCTACTTCCTTTGATACAGGTTGTGGGTGGTGGACCTGTGGCTGCTGTGGTAACCGCGAGGAATGTGTTGCAGTGGACGTGAGCGATGGATGTGTTGTGCTGACGTACGTACGTACGTGCCCGAAGAAGTAATGCAGAGGGACAAGGGTTGGGCTCGATCGCGTGTCCCCGGTCTTCCGTGGTTGTGCTCTCACTGTGTCTTCATGGAATATCTTTTGGCTGGTCGATTCATGCACCTCCACCCTACAACACCAGGACGTTTTGCGTACCATGAATTCTCATCAGAACGATGAAAAGAATGGAATATGTTGTGTGTGTGTGTGTGTTTATGCTTCGAGTTGTGGAAAGACACTGATCAGCTTTGGCTCATGACTGGAAGAAGCTGTGCCCCATCATGTGTCTATTTCTTTACGCTTTTAGGTAGACGGCGTTACTTACCTTACCGTCACAGGATATGTGTGACTCTTTCAGGTGCCGTCCAGTGGCTGGGGAGGGTCATTGTAATGGGTCGTCTAGCCTCGCATCACTGCACCGTCACACCTCCTGACCCTATATTTTTAATGGGTCGCCCTTCGTCCCTCCCAGAACCTTGAGGCTGACATAGATATGCCATTGTCTCCTGAGGAAAAGGTAATTACTTTTTTTTTTTCCACCGGAGTTTTATAGAGTTGAGTAAAACATTATTTTTGAGTGGGAAGATTGATTGGTTTAGAATGGTTTAATGATTCTGGAAGACCAGAGGAACACACAGATCTTCACATCTCTGGCATTCTTCTACCTGTGTGTTGACCCACACGAACATATATGTCATTTGTCTTGAGTAAAAGGTCATTACTTTTGGATTTTATTCCGGAGTTTTATTGAGTTGAATAAAATATTATTCTCGGGTGTCGAGGAAGCTTTGTTTAGGGTTATTTAATGATTTTGGTAGAGCGGAGGAGCTTGCAAGTCTTCAGGTTTCCTGACATACTTCTTGTGTATTTTGAGCACACACTGCTTCTGGGGAGGATAGTCGTGTAAGTCGTGTTCGCCACCTCTTCAGCACGACTGTATGGATACCCAAGACTATTGCGTCCTGCTCAGCTGAGCAGCGTCAGTGTCAGATATAATAAGGCATCCGACTTTTTCCCTTCCCCAACTGACGTGATCATTACACATTGTGCGTGCAGTTAGCTTTCCTACAGCACGTGAGCTCTTCCGTGATTAGACATGTGAGTTGACTTTTTTTGTGGACTGATTTGCATTGTCTTTGATCATCAGTCGTGCGAGGTTTGTGATCATCATACACTATATGATGCCACTGTCAGCAGTGTTGGGGAAATTTAAGGAAACAAACGGACGGACGCTTCTGTCTAAGGAATAGCATCTTAAACTCCTCGTGATATACCAGGACAAACTGTCTAACCATCTTTTATACTAAATGGTGGCTTAACGATCGTGAATGGTCTTCAGACACGAACGACTGCGAGTGGTGTTTAGATCCAGGCTACCATTTGACTGTTATTAGTGGTAACATCTGAGTTCCCTTCCATATTCGACTGCTGTGTGTGTGTCCGTTGTAGTGGTGAGGTGAAGTGCTTCGGTTACTCCTGGGCTGTAGATGTTCAGCAACCTCACGAAACTCGCCAGCCACTCAGCCACCTGGTGGGCGAAGGTGTGTGGAGGGAACACTCACTGGGAGATTAGGATGGATGAGATAAACTTGGATATAGACCGAGGAAGTGGCGAGGCTGGTGCATTCACTCAGTGAGAGTCTGATGTATTGCAGACTGGGTGAGGAGCAGGGAGAGGAAAAGATAGAATAGGTTGCAGGGAAGGTGAGATTTGAGAGGAGTGGGAGTGGCGAGTGAGATAAGGGTGAGAGCTGTCATCAGTATAATCCCCAGATCACAGCTGATGATAAAAGGGAAACCGTCTTTCATTAATGCGATAAGGGTGAGGCTTCCATGTTGATGGTTGCCTCAGTTCGCACCTGCTAGCCTGTCACACCTGCATTCTCACACCTGCGTCATGCCTCATACACCTACATCCTCTCGCATTCCTGCGCCATGCCCCACACACCTGATTGTCTTTCACACCTGCATCCTCTCCTAAACACCTGCTTGCCTCTTACCCCTTGCGTCCTGCCCTTCACACATACCTGCCTCTCATGCCTTTTGTCTCCCTACACACCTTTGCCGCACCTGTGTCCCCTCGTGGACAGCAGGTAGGACCGTCAAAGGCTGACCACAAGCCGCGCAGACACTGCCTACTAGATGGTATTACTAACTCGGAGGATGAGACAGGCGTCTTGACTCTCGCGATCACGTACGTAGGATAAAGTGGATGAATGTGAGTTTAGGGCATTGTGAAGCTTAAAGATCGTGTCACGTACCGCAAAATGTTGATGAACGTGGATGAGGCCAGCCAGCCAACCGCTTAGCCCAGTCCTGCACTCTGGACAAGCCTTCACCGCCTGTGGCCACAGGTGACGTACAGGGATGGAGAGGCTGGCAGTGTGTGTGTGTGTGTGTGTGTGTGTGTGTGTGTGTGTGTGTGTGTGTGTCGGGGCCACTGGGAAGCACAGGATGGGACATATACAGGCCAGAATGTTCTGTGGAGTTCGTCATTGAATATACCTTTTCAATGTGAAATTAAAGTTTTTCTTCAGTATCCAGCAGTTGTACATATCCGCTGCTCATGTAGAACCGTATTGCAGGGAGTGGCTCTGAACAGTTCAGGTGTGGGAGCCAAGATCATGGTGATGGGAATCACTCGAGATGTTTTGAATTAGATGAGTCATATCCAGTAGTAAACCTTACGTGCGGATGGTCTGGTCATGGCACAGGCACAGTACAGCTGAGGGCCAGTTCTGTGCGGACCAGTGTGCGTACATTTTCGGCAGATGGTGGCCACACCTCCTCTCCCACATACACGCTTTTGCTTGACGTTTGCTCTCGAAACCTTTCCCATCCCCAGGCCCTCTTCCTCCTCTCCCAGACTCTTCCACACAGCCAAAATTTCCCTCCCTTTCTCCGTCCCTTCCCCCTCGCCCCAGACTTCTTTTCCATCTCCCAGATCCTCTTTTCCTCTCCTAGGGCCCCTTCTCCTCTTCTAGGACCCCTTCTACTCTCCCAGGATCCTTTCTTATCTTCTAGGACCCCTTCTCCTCTCCCACCTCTCCCAGAACATCTATTTTCTCCAGGCCTCTTCTCCTCTTCCAGGACACCTTCCTCTCTCCTAGAGCTCCTCTCAGTCACCCCAGGCCACATATCCCCTCTCCCGAACCACCTTCCCGGCTCCCAGGACCCATTCCCATAATCCAAACATTTTCATTTCTATCATGTCTTCTTTCCCCTGAGACACCCACCCGCCCCTCCCTCGACGCCTCCAACGCAAGACAGTCCCCTCTCCCCACACCACCATACTGACGAAGGGTAGGGGAACCTAGACCCCATTTGCCCTGCACAGAGAGTGGGAAGGGGATCCTTGACTCCCTTCCCCCCCCCTTAGATCTCTTCCTTCCTCCTCTCAGACGGAGGGGAGGAGGAGGAGGAGGCGGCTCCCAAACTTCCCTGCCTCAGAACGGAGGAAGGATGGGGGATCCTATACCCCATCCCTCGCCCTCAGACGGAGGGAGGGGGTATTCCAGACTCTTTCAACCCCAGACTTAGGAAAGGGGGGGGGGGGATCCCTTGCCCTTAGACGAAGTAAGTGGGTGGATCTCTCGCCCCCAGACGAAGGAAGAGGGAGGCTATCTCGCTCCCAGACGAAGGAAGAGGGAGGCTCTCTCGCCCCCAGACGGAGGGAATGGCGAGGCGGGGGCTGGGGGATCCTATTATGGCCACATCCAGACATAATTAGCTAGACAAACACACCTCCCACAAGTTCATTAATTACCGCCTCTGTTGACGGCCTTTTTCTTTGTTCTTCATTCATGTTGTTGGAGGAGGATGTCTGCCGCCCTGCCCGGCCAGCCTTGTGACCCTGTTAATGGTCGACCATATGACACGTCTGCCTCCCTTCACTTGCCTCTTATATAAGAAAACGAAGGGACGTCATGTCATTTTGGGATGCATAACCTTTTTTTTTCTTTTCTTTTCTAAAGGTTCCTTCATCTCCCTTGGCGTTTGTTGTCCTTCCAGTTCATATTCTTCTCCTCTTCTCTCATCCCTTCGTCACCTCCTCTTCCCTTCCTCTGTCCCCACCCTTCATTATGCTATCTTCTCTTCCCCTCCATATCTTACCGTCCTGTGAGTCACTTCTCTTCAGTCTCTCTATCCCTTCCTGAAATGTCCTTTGACCTTTACTTTCCCTTCCCTTCCTTCGCGTGCCCACCCCTTCCCACTGATTCGTTTCTTTGTCCCTCTTACTCTCTGTTGCTGCACTTATCCATCCCTCGTCGTGTTTCCCCCCACCCGTGAAAATATTTGATCTGCGTCTCAACTTCTCTTTTATTTCTTATTCATTTTTTATTCTTAGTGTATATTTCCTCCTTCAGGATCGCCTTTCGTATCATCTCTTCGTTATTTCTTCCTCGCGACTCCCATCTTCTTCGTCACCTCCTACCCTCCTCCTCCTCCTCTTCTTCTTCCTTGCCCTTCTCTCCATCTCCTCTTCGTCTCCTCGTCTTGCTCTACTTTTCTTCTTCGTATTGGTCACTTCTCCATCATCATACTTCCTTCTCTCTCTCTCTCTCTCTCTCTCTCTCTCTCTCTCTCTCTCTCTCTCTCTCTCTCTCTCTCTCTCTCTCTCTCTCTCTCTCCTCATCTTCAAGGTAATTTTCATTCTCCGTCAATCCTTCCTCCTGTTGTTGTCCCTTCCCACCCTCCACTTCACGATCCTCTCTGCCTCCTCGGTCGTCCACTCCGCCTTCCTCAGGAGTCATCCTGAGGAACCGTAGTAGTATACCCCGGCGGCGGCGTGTGGCACCTTCACCTGGCAAGTGAGTGAGCCCCGAGCAAAATCAATATGGCAGCTAATGGCGTGTTTTAGCGCCAATATTCGAGGCACACAATCAGCTAATCACGTTACCGCTGCGAGGAGAGACCGAAGATGAGCCTCTCCGTCAGAACTTAAATCCCCATTGACGGTCCAACCGCTCTTTGCTCTGGCAAGGCGGCTCCAGGCAAACTCACGTCCCAGTTGCCGACGATTGATTCTCTCGCTGTTATTTAAACCCCGTCGCCCCCACAAGACGCCCTCAATTTTTACACCAGAGCCTCGTACTGTATCCGTCCATGCATCCAGTAAGAGTAGAATACGGGGTGAATGGGACGTTATCACGGAGATAATAAAGCATTTATTAACGATGAGGCCGAGGGGTGTGGCTGTGGGGAGAGGGGGTTGGCGCGCTCGTTATGTGTTCGCCATGAGAATTGGATTAGTTGGCGGGTAATTGGATCATGGGTGTGTTAGGCCCGTGGTGAGCGCCCCAGAGACTTGCCGATTACCGCTAACCTCATCACAGGAGCTCCTACCACCACCACAACATCAACTTACACTTTCTTTTTTTTTTTTTTTTTTTGCTTTTGTTTTAATAATACAAAATCTTGCAAGTTCGGACCTTATGTATAATTCATCCTTATGGTGAGATGTGATTATTGGGCCCGTGTTATATATATATCGGGATGATGTCATTGTTAACTTCCGTACGTTTTTTTTTTTGTGTGTGTGTGTTGGCAGTTCCTCTAATCAAGTAAGTCTGGAAGTGGATAACAATGAAGAAAAACACACATATATATATATATATATATATATATATATATATATATATATATATATATATATATATATATATATGCGATTGCCCAAGACAATCTTGGACAATCGCATGTTTACCAAATGGCGTCCTAGCTTCGTCTCTTCGATGTATATCAACTGACTTATAATTCTCTCTTGTGATGTGATTACACGAAAGTGCACTTGGGAACTTAACGTTTCATTTTCCTCGTGCACTCATAGGAATATATATATATATATATATATATATATATATATATATATATATATATATAGATAGATAGATAGATAGATAGATAGATAGATAGATAGATAGATAGATGGGCCACAGTCTGATAATGATGATTTAACTCGCTAAAGAACTATTGTTCTCGCTATTGTTTGATCCAAAAAAGACGAGATGATAATAGGGATGAGTGCTTGACCTCGTCGCCTCCATTAAACCCCTTTGTGCCACATCTCGTATAAAACACCTATGATATATGATATATGGGAATATCACGCGCTCTTCTTGTCATTGACGCCAGAAATACAGCTGAGTAATGTTAACAGTGCGAGATCATAATGTCTGGCTGCCGTGCTGTGCTGGAGGGCTGTGGTTTAGACATCAAGGGATTAGTATAATAGTGGGATATAGACCAACATGAATCACAAGGTGAGCGAATGCGGCCTTCCTGCGTCTGTTCTTGGCGCTGTCGCCCTAACGCGGGGAAACGGCGATCAAATATGGAGATAAAAGAATATTAAATTATAGTCACTTTTACCCGTTTTAGCCCATGCAATTATCCATAAAGGAAACAGGCTTCTGTTAAACAGGAAATAATCACATAGTTGACGTATTTTCATGCTTAATTGCGTGGCACACTTCTTATATATCGATATTGTGTAGTCTCCCCTTGCGTCTGTCTGTGTGTGCCCGTAGACACACACATTTGTCTAGAACGACAACAGAAATTTGAAATTCACACGTGACGAAATTATTAGTGGTATGATGATGTTGTTGCGTAGATATGCCTATTGAAAATAGATTTTCTTTTGTACTATCAATAGAACTGAACGATGGGAAGTTCAAAGTTTATATGGTATATTGATTTGGCCAAGATTATGATCATATACTGATTATTTTTTTTTCTAATGTTTCCAGTGATATATGTGATGATAGCGATGATTGGTAATACTAGTAAGTTATCGTTATTACTATTTTTAGACAGTCATTATAATAGTTATACTATTATCATAATGATGATACTTCATCATCATCATCATCATCACTATTTCGTCATCATAGGTTAGTCTTAATTTGGTATTGATCTTATGTGGGCGGCAATTTAACCATTTTCTTGCCCCGAAAAGAAAATGGTCATCACTACCTCCGCCAGTGTGCGGGGCCTGGGTTAAGGACGCTTATGTGAAATTGATTCCCACAAAGGGTACGTAGCTTTGTGTGGTAACTAGATTTACTTAGTGTGTTTGTGTGTGTGTGTGTGTGTGTGTGTGTGTGTGTGTGTGTGTGTGTGTGTGTATAAAGCTTTCGCGTCTGTGGAAGAAGGGAAAGCATCAGTGTGACAATTAAGAGAATGAAAATATTGATGTACGCGAGGATGACAGACGACTGAGTACGCAAGTACCTGGAGGGATGGAGGTGGTGGTAGTGTGTGACGCGCGGGAAGTGCCATAGGGAGGAAGAGACGCACAGGATGGAATAGAAAATAAAAGGGAGAGGAAAGGTGGCGTAAGAGAAGGATAGGTTGTAAGGAGAGGAAAGGATAGAGGGTAGAGGATAGTGTGGAAGATAATTGAGAGAGCTTAGAACACAGAATACAAAAGGGAGGAAAGAGTTATAGGAATGCGGAAGAATTTAAAGAAATTAGAGAGAGTGTAAAAGAAGGATGAGATAGTAAGGACCACCCTGTTGCCCGGTCTGACAGGAACAGGAGGGTGTCGTGAGCAGGAAAACGACAATAGTTCAAAAGAAGACGACGTGTCGAGAACAGAAAGAAAAATGATGAGAGGCGAGACCGTTTGTGAGGATTAATATGAGGAGAGTATGAGTGTGTGTGTGTGTGTCCCCTGAGGGTGTGTGGGGTGCAAACAGTGAGGGTAGAGGTGGGGGTCGCCGCCACTAGAGGCCAGGGCGACGGAGAACAACACCTGTCTTAGTGACAGGGCAAACTCCCGTCGTCTGAGGGCGGGAGTGAGGTGTTCAGTGAGGTGATGCGTCGCGAGGCACAGAGTGAGGCTTGGGGGTGCAGCACAGACGCCGAGAACAAAGGACAGGGAAACAACCCCTGAGTTGTTGTCACATGGCAAATACAAGGTCGTGTTGTTGTCCCAAGGTTCAGCGGTACGTGGGGAGTCCTAGTTTCGTAGCCAGAGTGGGAGGAGATGGAATCTCTCTGGGAGAAGGTTAGATGTGACGGTGTTACGAAGGACGTTTTCGGGGGAAGAAAAAATGAAATGACTTATACAAGAATTATATCAGAGAACGGAACTTACACGAGAGTGAATATCTGACGCCAAGAATGGCATGTGTGTGTGTGTGTGGGGATGAGTCAGGATGCTGGTAGTGGGCACGGACGCTGGGGTAGTGGCAGAAGAGGAGGTCGACTGAGGCCAGGACGGTTGTGGTTCACAAGGGGTATCTGACCGTCTGTGGTGACCCCACCTGTGATTGCTGACTGCGTTCAAGGCTCAGGACAGTTAAGGCTGAAGTCTGGGGATAAGACAGTTAGCAGATTAAAAGCCTGGGTATTCGAATGCTGCTTATGCATTGCTCTATGTTGGATGGTGCGTGAGGCAGACCACATCACCAGTGTCTGTCATGTGCTTTGGTGCAGTGGCTTCACCTGAGGGGTACATTGTTTTCGTATTTACGTCCAGACTCGCAATAGACCTATGTTTGCAATGTACCTCCTGCCGTGTCGCCTTATTGTACATCAACACTTACCAAGGTTTTCCAATGTTTACCAGGCTAATGTGTGGAACTTCTTGTGGTGTAAGGTGACGGTAGCATTTACTTTGTCTCTTGCCACCAGCTGTGTGGACTGAGTATGCACACTTTTTTTTTTCTTTCCTGTGATGTAGATTGTGTGGGTCTAAGAAGACCCCCTTCCTTGGAATATGAATATGCTGTTCGTTATGAGAACATACCAGCACTGCTGTACAGTTCCGCTGTAATGTTAATGCCAAGTAACAAAATCGTCTTAATACCAAGAGGTTGATGCTGAAAGGAAGTTGGTTAAGTTTTTGATGTCTTTTATGCTCATATTACGAGAGATATGATGAAGAGGACTTTGGGAAGTCTGGAAATGGAAACTTCGTGTGGTCGATAAACAGATGCAGATGGTAAACCAATGAGTCCTGAGCTAACTTTTATGATGGGAAAAATATCACTTAGATATATATTCGCAGGTTGTAGAAACAACGACTGTTGTTGAAGTACGTATCATACTGAGAAAGTCACCCGCACATGACGAGGAAAGAGGAGCGAGAGACGTGAGGTTGCATGGACGGTGGTCATAGGTTATAAAAGATACTGAGTCAGAAGGTGTAGGATGAGGATGTGGAGGATTATAGTGATATGAAACCGGAGTAGACGGTCATTTTTTTTTTTTACTAAGATAAACTTCATGTCTGACATCTGTTATTGTGTTTTCAGGCTGATGATAAAAAGTATGATAGATAAATAGGGCGTTGCCTATTATCAATTTTTGTCATTACACATAACAGCTGGAATATCGTAGGAATATTAGAATTTATGGATTAAACCAGTTTCTTCTTTAGATTAAGAAAAAATTCAATTATAAACGACGTAATTTAATGCCTGTAGAGTGTCTGAAGCATTGTAGAACACAGGAGACGCAGTTCCCCTCGTATGATATGCCTTTACTGTACGTACGTTATAACAATTAATCCAATTATTTTCAAACCAGTGTTTTCAGAGAGCAAATAGATTGCTAGTGCATTTGACTCTTCAGTCAGAATATTAAGATATATATATATAACCTTCAGCAAATCTTTAATGTGTAGAAACATTTATAATATTCTTTTAAATCCTCACCTAGGAGCTTGTTTGACTGGAACTAATATTACCGCCGGGTTTGGAGTACTTTGTGTATGAATACTACATCAGGACATGTTCACAACTTCCACCTACCTCAGTTGTGATGTGGGTGTTACAGATATATAACCGGGTTAGGGACAAGGGTCTTGGCTTGATGACAGTAAAGGTCGCGAGAGGATGTAATTTTGATCATTAGAGATATTTGGAGATGATATTTTATGACGACTGTGCGAAATTGAGCATTATTACGCCTACAACCATTTGTCGTAGTTGGGGGTTAAAGATGAACCGTTCCATAGAAAACGTAACTTTTCTTAGGGTAAACACTGATGTTCTCGCTTCATTTGCTTCATCTCTTATTTTTGGTGAATCAAGTGAGGGCGCTGGAAGCTGTAACAAGAGAAGACGTTTGAAATATCACTCACATGTGCATGATGATAAAGTTACGAAACTCTTCTAAAACTTGTGATTATTCAGAATTATAAATTTGATTATTTGACAGATTTTTTTTTTTTTAGAATTGATTGGACAACAGTTTGGGAGATTCCACTCGGTACTCATGATGAATTGTAGTTACGTTCGAGGTCATTATTTGTAAGGAGCACAACATTCTCAATAAATGAATAGCTCAATGGAGTTAGAATCTTGAGGGTGCATTGGTGATTTAAGTGACCAGGAATGGTGGTTTACATGGTTAACATTGAGCCATCAGTGGAACATGCGTACGATGTTAAACTTACAAGTAATAAAAAATGCAAACGTTAGAAAGTTGGATATGGTTTTGAACATATGTTTGTCTTTATTCATCAACTTATATCTATGTGTTTTTCCTTGTTTTATTACTCATCACTGTATGGACGTGTGTGTGCTTTGGTATTACCCTTTGGTATATATAGGGAGAGAGATTTTTAAGGTCCATCTCTTCTCCTTGTAGTTTTATCACATAGGTTTTCGAAATATCCAGTACTTCTTGCATTTACTTGCTCTTCGTTAGGCTAGTTCCACGTATCCTCATCCCTGATGCTGAAGAAGTGTTCCTTCCCGTTCTTCAGTAGGCTTCTCATGTATCTGTTTCATTTCCGTCCTCTCCTGAATTTCCCTCTGAATTCAAAGAACCATTCCGCGTTAACGGTGTCTCTTGCGATCTTACATATGGTAATAGTAATGTTTGAATGAGTTATATACATTCAGGGGCTGAAACTCTGCAAAGAAAATACATACTGTACAATGTAAACATTGGGGCTTTGAAGACGTTGGTTAAACAGTCTTTTACACGATTTCTGGTTGGAGAGGTTTCTGTACAGCCCATGCGGGTCCGATGCTCCTGTGGTGCCAGACTATAGGTATGGGACAAGAGACGTCAGATGGGAGGAGAAGACATAGGGTAGGTGGTACCATAGCTTCTCCTCGAACTTCCCACATGAGGTCCGGGTAATGCATGGAGAGAGACTTGGGAAGACTATCATAGTGTGGAGCGTCTCGTAATACGTTGTGTGGTGGATAGCGAGGAGAACCAGGAAGGGTGGGGAAGCATATGTGAAACCTAGACGAATAGAGTTGTCACGTGGAGGGAGTCCAAGTGTCCTTGAGTCGACAAGGAATTTATAGAAACTTGATGGCGATGATGGCATGTTTCCTCCAAGCTTAGAGTATCGTTTTAAGGGACACTGAGGAGCTTGGTAACGGGACATCCTGGAGGAAACGTGGGTCTAGTGAGACAGTGAGGGTTGCGATGCGGTCGGAAGCAAGGCGTCGGTACGAGAGAGACGTACTAGAAGTCTTCGTAGCAGTGGTGCCTATATGTTGCCGGGAGTATGATCGATGAGAAAGCTGAGAGGAGGTTTGACTCGCTCAGCGTAGAACGTCGTGTTGAGCTTCGTCAGTAAGTTGGTGGTGGGTGTAGCGTAGTGCTCGACTTTAAGGTTCTGTGAACGTATGGTGACTTCACGTTCGTGCATTGAGGCCGGGAATGTTGGGGCTGGAGGACAGACGGTGTCAAGGTAGGGTTAATCTCCGGCAGGTGGGGACGAAGTTACGAGCAATTTCTTTGTCTTTTTCTTCTTCAAAAACATTGAGATGCATCTCATACCGACCCTTATATTTCTGTCCTTCAATACAAGGCACATCACCCGCAGTGGAGCAGTAATGATCTCTTGTCATCCAAATTGTTCACTGTTTAATCAAGAGGAAAACTCTTGATAGTATACCATATAGCACTTATGATTCCATCAGACAGCAGGATTTGAACCCTACACACACGTGGTAGAGGCTCGAATCCTGCTGCCTGGAGAGCATTTTGTGTTCTATGGAAAGGAAAGGAAACCCTGACCCTAAAAAAAAGGAGTTTTGGTGTTTCTAAATCCCGTCTCTCTCTCTCTCTCTCTCTCTCTCTCTCTCTCTCTCTCTCTCTCTCTCTCTCTCTCTCTCTCTCTCTCTCTCTGTATATATATATATATATATATATATATATATATATATATATATATATATATATATACGTTTAAACTATTGGTAAATTATCTTCATAAAACGCAATTGGTCGTCTGCAGCAACGATCGTTGACTCTATCCCTCAGGTTGAGCCCAGACCACGGAAAATTGCTTGGTGTTGCTGGGGGACGATTAATATTGCACTTACGCCACTGAATTATAGAAGACCTCGAGTCTGCGGGTGTTGAAAAAACTACGTCCAACATGAGCGACTGTTTGATTTATTCAGCAGTTTGGATTTTGCGAACTTGCTCTCTCAAAGGCTATTGTTAGCTTTTGCTTTACCTTTTGTTTTAGCTTTAGCTTTGAGTTCCAGCGTCCGGCATCGTCTTTCCGTTAGCTTTCTAGTGTTAGGATCTCTGAAGCTCCCGGGCCGATTTGAACCATCCTTGGCAGGGATGGTCTGATTGAGGGGCCCCCTTCTCAAAACTGGGTTTGGTGACCTCAACCACTCCATCTGCAGTTGATCCCGTCATCAACACAGCCCTTGCCTGCGACATGGACTCGTGTGAGGTAGATTAGACGTGTGACTCAAGCGAAAGTAAAAACATTCTCGTAATCGTGACTCTAATCACGAGAGCCATTACGGAGTGTGTCCTGGACGTCGTGAATCACCCTGGGGGGTGGTTTAGTATTCTGAATGTGATATACTGAAAGGCATTAACGGCGTCACGCAACAGGACCTGTGCGACAGAGTTGTGTCGGTGTTCTACAGAACAAGTGTGTGAAGGGAGGAGGGGAAAAGGTTGTGTCGTGCCACAGAAGCAAGGGTAAAGACTGTGGTGATGCAGAAGTGAAGGGTAGATTGTTAATTCACCACCATCATACTCACCACATCATACTCACCACATCTTCGTCGGTAAAGCGACCATACCTACCGCAATACACACACGTCCTGGACCACTGTCAGTAGTACTGTACACCACCACCAGCACCTACCACTGGCCATCAGTCGGGACACAGTAGTCAACACCACCAACCACAACAACCACCATCATTCATTTTCTCCATCAACGTTTGCCGACACTACTACCACCTCTTCCTGACTTCTCTTCCTCCTCATCCACACCCTTCTTTTCTACCTCCTCCTCCTCCTCCTCATCCACACCCTTCTTTTCTACCTCCTCCTCCTCCTCCTCCTCCTCTTCTTCCTCCTCCTCCTCCTCCTCCTCCTCCTCCTCCTCCTCCTCCTCCTCCTCCTCCTCCTCCTCCTCCTCCTCTTCCTTCTCCTCCTCCTCCTTCTCCTCCTCCTCCTCCACTTCTACAGTTATCGTAACCCCTGCCACCAGCATCCTCCCAACAACCACAATACCCACTACCACCACAGGCACCACATTTCTGTGTACTACAACCAGTAACACCAGCACCGGGTTCCCCGGCCACTCTCCTTGCTCTCCCTCCGCCTCAGCGTCCCCCACCCTGGTAGAAGGGTCCATAATGGCGTAGCAACATAAAGATTATGAGTGCCTACCTTAGTGCCTCCCTCGGGAATGCGTCCCCCTCGACGCTAGCCTCTCCAGCACCGCCACTCCACTAAACAATTTATAATTAATAGCTACTCTTTTGGCTCATGTTCGTCGTTTCTCCGTTGCAAAGAAAGGGGAGGGGGAGCAACAACAACAATAACAACAACAACAGCAGCAGCAGCAACGTTAGACGTTTACTATGGAAGACGGTGCGTCAGGTCAGAGGCGTAAGGCGTGCCAGCCCAGAGACGAAGGGCGTCTCACAGACGTTGTTATTGTTTTCGTGATAGCACCGATTGGACGTAAACTCTTGGGCACGACGGTGCGATCCTGTTCGTTAAGCCTCGACATCTTACTTGGTCATCGAGACACGACTGTTAGAGAGGACAGCCGTACTGAGTTTGTGGTGTGGGATGTGGGATGCTCCTTGCCCTTTTATGAGTCAGCCAGTCAGTGATTTCCTCATGGACATGGTTATCATTCCTGCTTTCCTCAGGTGTGATTCTGTAACTGCAGTCACCCATGTGCTCTTGAATTCGTCCACCATACCTTGGTCCTCCTCCTCACGTGTCTTAGTGTAGATGCTTAGGTATTCCTTGCTCACTCGAGGGTTTCCTCCCACCCCTTCTTGTCATCTAGCTCATTGCTAGAAAGCGTATGGCTACTACCAGAGTCAGTACTGCTTCTGGAGGGTTAGGAGCGCCACCTCTGCAACTGCGATCGCTGTAGGGACAAGAATGCAGTCACTAGAGGACAAGGGATAACCTACAGTCATGCTGAGTGACATAAGCAAACCCCTCGACCAAGCTTGGACGAGAAGGCATGGGTTATAAAGAAGTATTACATTTAGTCATGCTGAAGTTAAAGAGGGCACAAGGTAAGGTCCTGCGACTCGTCACAAACGCAAGATAGACCCCACATTGGACAAAAGAGAAGAATAACAACGATTCGAGATAAACTGGTGTATACGTAGATGAAACAGTTTGTTTATATCTCGAACCAAGAGTCGCGGGCAAGTGATGATTGCAGAGACGGTGGCCGTCCTCCAACTGACGTAGTATTTTCCGCTGTGCTCACTTGAAACGCATTTACTGTACTGGAAACTGGTTTCCTCCACCTGGGACAGAACAACTTCATCCGAAACTTGTCCCTCTTTATCGGAATCTTTCGTGCTTAGGCAGAATTTCACCATGTTTGATAACATAGCTCCAGGATTGTAGGCCAGAGGGGCATGAGAACGTAGTGATTGGGAACCTCACACTTGGCAGGGAGCTGACGTGCTGGTCATCGTAATGATAGGAATCCTCGGCTGTTGCTAAGGTGTCGCAAGAAAAAAAATAAGAAAAGCTCCACCCTTCAAATAGTTACGTAATACCTGCTGCCACCCGCCTTCCCTTACAGGACGTCAAACTAGCGTACGTCATACTTGTATACACCTAATTAGAGTTATTTTTCCCTCTAAAGTGATTTGATATTATATTTCTTTTAAGTAAGTGGGTGAGTATTTCTAACCAATGGAGGTCGTGGACGACTTGTTTACAGTTTCGTGGCATTGATGTTGTCCAAGTGTTTTGTTTGTGTGGCTTGCAGCTGCCGCCGTACGTCAAGTATTGCTGAGTCAAAGCGTCGTGCACATGGAACACTTGCTGCATCCTAACACATGTGAAGGTTCCCCCCATTCCCTTACCCCTCCTCCCTTCCCTCCCTCCTTCTCGATCCACCCACCCACCTTCAGGCCACTACGGCCACGCTCGGTGGGTTCACAGGTGGGCGGTGTTAATCAGCCACGCCAATAATGACTCAGAATGCGAATACGTCGCACTCACTTCCTGAATAACACCTTTGTGAATATGTTTTATATAGATGGGGACACACGTTAACTCGATACCTTTAGTACATACACACACACACACACACACTCACAGGTACACTTGGTAACGGGGTTGATCCGTTGAGCATCTCTTGGTGATGGGCTGCGAAGTGTGTTGTCTTAGGCCGTGTCCACCGCTGCCACCACAACACTGCAGCGTTTCCATGACACTTAAACATTTTCAGGGGGTAACAGTGAGAGAAAAGAGAAAAAAAAAGTGCTTTGTATAAATCTCACGTAATGGTATGATGATGGTGGTAACCTGTATCCATATTTCCAGCATAATTCAGACTCCACGTTAACTGATCTGGAGTTTTACTTGGTGAGAATTTACAAGACATTGCCTTCACTGACGCTGCATAAATTGTGGAGCAATCAGGAAAGTTTGGAAAACGAAAACTCGTGGACGGAACATAGTGGGAGCGACCGATGACTTTTGGCAATAAGTGGCAGTTCCAGATTGAGGTGCCAAATAGTCTTTCCTCGTAGCGGAGCGAAGGATTATCTTCTTGTTGACATCACGTTTTTATTATGTATATATATTTTCGATGTGATTATCTAATTATTGATAATTTCATTACACCAGATTGGTTACTTGAGAACCCAAAATAATGGCCCGATCAATTTTGTAAGTGGTGGTGGGTGGAGGGTTGTATCGGGCGCGGCAGGAGATGTCGCAGGTGTACGCCTCAGTCTAAGAGTAACTGGTGGTTGTTTCGTGTGGTTCCGGTACGCTGCGCACTAACATGTTGCTGGTACCCATTCTCCCCTAAAGTTCATCGTTAACGAATAAAGTGCATGTGGTACGGATGTCAAAAACGTGTGTGTGTGTGTGTGTGTGTGTGGTAGAAGAGGCATAGGAAAATATACTCTTGAACGACGTGTGTTCGTTCTTTTGTACACCGCGAGCGGTGACCAACTGCTGTACTTAGTATGCGATACCCGAGGTTTGGTTGGCGTGGAACGTCGACCCATCGACATCATCATCATCATCATCCTCAAACACATTTAAACTAACTGCAGACTTTGAGTGTTGGTGTATATCAGTTGAGAGTCTCATTGATTGGTAAGTGGGAGTGTATGTTGGTAATAGAGGCTGTTGCTGTGTCTCACGTGTTTTTGTGTGTGTTGGTCAACGGTGCGTCTGCAACGCAGCTGGCAGAGTCAGGTGAGAGGTCCCCGTATCCACGACCTTCGCTTGTTGCTACTGCAACCTGTGGATAGAACTCCTTCCAGCCATCGTATAATTCATAGTGATTGATCATAACCCTTCCTGTAAGGAGTGATGAATTTAAATCTTTAAGACTACGATTGACGGTGTGTGTGTGTGTGTGTGTGTGTGTGTAGATGAAGAGAGGGGGCGGGGCATAAAACCTGTTCTGGTACCTTGATAGTGTGTCTGTGTGTTTGTTTACGTCAGGGTTTGTGTGTATGCTATGTGTTTTTGCTTAATTTTGCGCGTTTGTTTACGTATATGTGCACGTGTCTGAACGTAAGAGAAAGTGTACTTCACTTTCCGTCTATCTGTTTTTGTACATGGGGTGGGGAGTAAGCCAAGAGTGAAAGGTAAGGGCAGTAGAATTACGTGTAAAACATATTGAAAAAGGTCCATATAGGGACGTTAATCATGTGAACTGTAAAGTTAGTGGCAAAAGAAAGGAAAAATAACTAACTAAAAACACTATTGCCTAACTTAAAAGGTTCAGTATTATTTGAGCGAATGTTGCAAAGGTCTCAGATAGGAACACGAGAGACAGTAGTGTTATAAAAAGGAGTGTTGAATGGAGGGAAGGGGTTGTTTGGGTAGAATTCCGATTCCCATGGTTAGGCAAGAGGTAAAGTAGTGCCAGAGATGACAGTATCAGAAACGAATTCCGTGCACGTCGAGACCAAACCCACAGATGGACCAAAACACGAATTCGTAGAATACTGAAATTGTTACTAGTGGTGCAAGGATCAACAGGGCTTCAGCTACGAGTGCCAGGGTTAAGAAGTCGTAGAGCTACAGGTGCTGGAACTGATGTTGACATCAGAGATATCAAAGGCAGTAAGACAAGATGGACATCCATGAAACAGAAAGGATTATCGCTGTCAGACCACAGGCGTGAGGACGGATCACCAAGGCAGAGAGACCAGGAGGATCAGTCGTGACCATTCCTTTTTGTACATCATTTTATTCATGTGTTGTAGCCAGGTATATTGGAGTTGTCACCATACAATATACATCAGTTTATTCATGTGTTATAGCCAAGTATACTAGGGCTATCTTCATACTTTATACATCAGTTTTTTTCATGTGTTATATCCAGGTATATATTTTGGGGTCGTCCCCATACTTCATATATGTTTATTGTATGTGTTATAGGCAGGTATTCTGGGGTTATCTACATACTTTATATATGAGTTTATTCAAGTGTTGCTGCCAGGTAATTGGGGTTCTCCCCAAACTTTATATATCAATGTATTCGTCTGATGGAGCCAGCTATGTTAGGTGGGGGGTTGGGGGTGTGTGTGAAGAGTCATAGAAATCTCTCGACATCAGCTTTAACCTCTGAAGCATAACGGTAAGGCCATTGAATTATTATGATGCAACCTTTGGCCTGACTCTTAAGGATCAGGTAAGATTTAGAGGCCAAGCCCTCATTCCTAAGGGTCCTGTGGGCGGACTAAGGAGTTTGATAGAAAAGGTTTTTAGTATGTTTTGTATAAGCTGTTATGTGGTAACTATGGTAACACAGAATGTTGTAACTGAGTGGTAATCCTTGGAGAATGCACTTTTTTCTTTTTTTAGTTAATGGTACTTCTGTGTTAGCTTCGAGATTGCTTTCCCAACAGGAGCAGGGAAATGATGGACTCCCTTGGAGTGAGGTCCTCACTAAGAATGGACTGTTTTTTGTCTATTGTCTATTGTCCTGTTATAATAAAGTTTGAAATGATATTGCGTGTAGAGATTATTTTCAGGGATTAGTTCTTTAAAGCATAAGTTTGTGTTTACTGCAAACAGACGTTGTCATATTTGTACATACAGCTTTTTATTGCAGTAGAGATCAGGTTTTAAAGTTCGCCGTGACTTTTAACCCGATACCTAAATGCCATGGTCAGGGATGATTGAAATTGGAATGCTTAGTACGAAAGATTCGGTGTATTCTGGTCCACAGTAGCAGGAATGATATCTACCTGCCAGATTGGAAAGTGACAAGATAAAGTTGATGGTAAAGAACACAAAAAAAGAGAATGTGTTAAGAACACCAGAGTTAAGGAGAGGATAGAAGCCAAGAGTAACAGTACTTGAGTAAAGGAGACCTTTGAAACGATCAGGATTATGAGATCAACGGTACCGGAGTTAACCTTGCGAGAAAGTGGTGCACTAGGTTTAGGAGAAAGAGGATTAAGATCAAGATTGCCGACGCTATTAAACTACTCGCTACCAGACTGCCATAGTCAAGTCGTCAAGGTGAAGGTCACCGAGTCATTACTGAAGTACAGAATCAGGAGTTTGAGAACGAAGAGGACGAAAACTGTGTATTTTTAAGATTTGAAGGAAACATGATGGAAAGGAGAGTACCAAATCAGGCGTGGAGGGAATATGAGATTACCAATATCAGGGATATGACAGGCAAATAATTGTGTAGTAGAATTAAGAGCGTCAGTACTAGAGAGTGTGAGAAGGGATTGTACCTCAGTCAGATGTAATACATTATTGATAACGGTACCAGACTCAGAGGTATGTAGATTGGGATGAGTAAATAGATATGCGTTTCCAGATGTGGCCTGTATGTGCGAATACCATGTAGATACGTTAACCGGAGGAAGGTCCCCTTCCCTTAAATGTATACTATGCAGTGATACGAAGGGCCATGGGCACTGTTTGGGAAGATGGTCATGAGGACAGTTCCTGGTATGTGGTGGTGCAGAAGGCGACATGAGAGACTTGCGTTTGGTTCTGTCGGAGGTTGGTGTGTGTGTGTTTGGGTGAGGGGGTTCATGAACTCGGACCCCTAGCAGGGGGTTGGGGGATACACAAACGTCCGCACGCGTCGACGACCCTGATTACCCTCATTTGCGTTATTATATCTGCAGGTGTGTGTGGTGTGGCAGCCTGGCCACCATCACGCCAGCCTGACACCGTCTTCCTGTATGAGCTTGACTACCTCCCGTCCTGTGTCACTTTACCACACTAACATCACGCTCGCAAAAACACGCCTCTTATATCCCATTACTATAAATTAAAGTACATTTAGACAGTTTCCTTAAACTTCTGTAAAGTATCTTCTGTCATCGTTTGAGCACAGCGGTACAACAAGTCTTACCTGATCCTGAGGGGTCAGTTCAAAGGTAACGCCATCATATTCAAGGGGTCGTACCGTCTTGCTGTGTGGGGAAAAATTGCACCTCAATTACCGTACCCGTAATGAAAGCAAAACTTAATTACTTCTCGTCATTAACTTGACGACTAATGGGTCATCTTGTCCTTAACACCCTCGCTAATGGTCGTGTTCGTCGTAGTGGGGTATGGTTAACAGTGGTAGTTGACACTGCCTGCCGTGGTAATGCTAGTGGCATTGTTGCAGTAGTAGTAGTAGTGGTGGTGGTGGTGTAAGGTGCAATATACTCTGTTTCAGGGCAGCTGTTAATGGCACAGTTCCAGACAGTGGTATTGTATGAAGTGTTCAAATGAACAGTCGTGGCGATAGAATGTAATGTAGTGAATGACAGTCACTGATTAATTGACCATTGATTCACGTGGGTGCTCATAACATATACAGTTGTTGACGCATTATCATCAATGCCCCACTTCTACCCCCGTTTTCTGTGACTGTAATCCCCCCCCTCCATCCCTCCCCAAACTTCCTGTCCCCAGGCAACTCAGACCTACCCCATCCCGTCCCATACTACCACCCACTCCCTCGTCTGGTCCCTCCCTTCCCCCGCTAGACCTTCCTGTTACTCTCAGCGTTACGATGGGGTAACCTTGAGCTTGGACCCAACGGCACGGCTCTTTGTTTACGCTGGCTTCCTACCATCATCCCCGACGCGCATATTTTTTGCAGTGCACGGACGGGGAGGGGCATGTCTTAGCTTATGCAAGGGAGAGTGGGAAAACTGGTCGCATCGTTATTTTAGGATATTGGTGGCTGTAGCGAGTCTCCGAGTTTGTTGTTATATCATGTTTAAGAGTGAACAGTGTTCTGGAGGGCGAGATGGAAGACCGCCTCGTTTCTTCACTGTATCGCCTTTGGTTCTGTAGGTATTTGATGTGCATTTTTTCCTCTTTGTCCTCGTCTGATGTGTACTGTGCTTGCTTTCGTTTCATGACATTGCACAAAAATTGATTGATACATAGACATATAAAATGCGAAAATACACAGTCTCAAATAGTGCGGGGTTCGAATCCTTGCTGATGTAGAGCATTATGTGATATATATATATATATATATATATATATATATATATATATATATATATATATATATGAGAACATCACAGCTTGAAGCATAAGCGTCAGGGAATTTCAGCCACTGTCCTTGATATTCTATAAACAGTGTTGGGGAGAATTATGATGAACCAGCAGGCATATGTGCACTCTGGTAAAGCGTGTCATTGCTTCCAGTTGAGCCCATAACACGTCTTCAGACCTCACCTTGCATCTTATATTCTCCGTACAGTATAGCCATATAAAGCTGGTGTGATACTGGAATGATGGTGCTTAATTATAAATGTAATAAAGGCGATATGATTATTATTATTTTTCATATGTATATATATGTATGTGTGTGTGTGTGTGTGTGTGTGTGTGTGTGTGTATATATATATGTATATTATCCCTGGGGATAGGGGTGAAAGAATACTTCCCACGTATTCCTCGCGTGTCGTAGAAAGCGACTAGAGGGGACGGGAGCGGGGGGCCGGAAATCCTCCCCTCCTTGTATTAACTTTCTAAAATGGGAAACAGAAGAAGGAGTCACGCGGGGAGTGCTCATCCTCCTCGAAGGCTCAGAGTGGGGTGCCTAAATGTGTGTGGATGTAACCAAGATGTGAAAAAAGGAGAGATAGGTAGTATGTTTGAGGAAAGGAACCTGGATGTTTTGGCTCTGAGTGAAACGAAGCTCAAGGGTAAAGGGGAAGAGTGGTTTGGAAATGTCTGGGGAGTGAAGTCAGGGGTTAGTGAGAGGACAAGAGCAAGGGAAGGAGTAGCAATACTCCTGAAACAGGAGTTGTGGGAGTATGTGATAGAATGTAAGAAAGTAAATTCTCGATTAATATGGGTAAAATTGAAAGTTGATGGAGAGAGGTGGGTGATTATTGGTGCATATGCACCTGGGCATGAGAAGAAAGATCATGAGAGGCAAGTGTTTTGGGAGCAGCTAAATGAGTGTGTTAGCGGTTTTGATGCACGAGACCGGGTTATAGTGATGGGTGATTTGAATGCAAAGGTGAGTAATGTGGCAGTTGAGGGAATAATTGGTATGCATGGGGTGTTCAGTGTTGTAAATGGAAATGGTGAAGAGCTTGTAGATTTATGTGCTGAAAAAGGACTGATGATTGGGAATACCTGGTTTAAAAAGCGAGATATACATAAGTATACTTATGTAAGTAGGAGAGATGGCCAGAGAGCATTATTGGATTACGTGTTAATTGACAGGCGTGCGAAAGAGAGACTTTTGGATGTCAATGTGCTGAGAGGTGCAACTGGAGGGATGTCTGATCATTATCTTGTGGAGGCTAAGGTGAAGATTAGTATGGGTTTTCAGAAAAGAAGAGTGAATGTTGGGGTGAAGAAGGTGGTGAGAGTAAGTGAGCTTGGGAAGGAGACCTGTGTGAAGAAGTATCAGGAGAGACTATGTACAGAATGGAAAAAGGTGAGAACAATGGAAGTAAGGGGAGTGGGGGAGGAATGGGATGTTAAATATTTAGGGAATCAGTGATGGATTGCGCAAAAGATGCTTGTGGCATGAGAAGAGTGGGAGGTGGGCTGTTTAGAAAGGGTAGTGAGTGGTGGGATGAAGAAGTAAGAGTATTAGTGAAAGAGAAGAGAGAGACATTTGGACGATTTTTGCAGGGAAAAAATGCAATTGAGTGGGAGAAGTATAAAAGAAAGAGACAGGAGGTCAAGAGAAAGGTGCAAGAGGTGAAAAAAAGGGCAAATGAGAGTTGGGGTGAGAGACTATCAGTAAATTTTAGGGAGAATAAAAAGATGTTCTGGAAGGAGGTAAATAGGGTGCGTAAGACAAGGGAGCAAATGGGAACTTCAGTGAAGGGCGCAAATGGGGAGGTGATAACAAGTAGTGGTGATGTGAGAAGGAGATGGAATGAGTATTTTGAAGGTTTGTTGAATGTGTCTGATGACAGAGTGGCAGATATAGGGTGTTTGGGTCGAGGTGGTGTGCAAAGTGAGAGGGTTAGGGAAAATGATTTGGTAAACAGAGAAGAGGTAGTAAAAGCTTTGCGGAAGATGAAAGCCGGCAAGGCAGCAGGTTTGGATGGTATTGCTGTGGAATTTATTAAAAAAAGGGGGTGACTGTATTGTTGACTGGTTGGTAAGGTTATTTAATGTATGTATGACTCATGGTGAGGTGCCTGAGGATTGGCGGAATGCGTGCATAGTGCCATTGTACAAAGGCAAAGGGGATAAGAGTGAGTGCTCAAATTACAGAGGTATAAGTTTGTTGAGTATTCCTGGTAAATTATATGGGAGGGTATTGATTGAGAGGGTGAAGGCATGTACAGAGCATCAGATTGGGGAAGAGCAGTGTGGTTTCAGAAGTGGTAGAGGATGTGTGGATCAGGTGTTTGCTTTGAAGAATGTATGTGAGAAATACTTAGAAAAGCAAATGGATTTGTATGTAGCATTTATGGATCTGGAGAAGGCATATGATAGAGTTGATAGAGATGCTCTGTGGAAGGTATTAAGAATATATGGTGTGGGAGGCAAGTTGTTAGAAGCAGTGAAAAGTTTTTATCGAGGATGTAAGGCATGTGTACGTGTAGGAAGAGAGGAAAGTGATTGGTTCTCAGTGAATGTAGGTTTGCGGCAGGGGTGTGTGATGTCTCCATGGTTGTTTAATTTGTTTATGGATGGGGTTGTTAGGGAGGTAAATGCAAGAGTCTTGGAAAGAGGGGCAAGTATGAAGTCTGTTGGGGATGAGAGAGCTTGGGAAGTGAGTCAGTTGTTGTTCGCTGATGATACAGCGCTGGTGGCGGATTCATGTGAGAAACTGCAGAAGCTGGTGACGGAGTTTGGTAAAGTGTGTGGAAGAAGAAAGTTAAGAGTAAATGTGAATAAGAGCAAGGTTATTAGGTACAGTAGGGTTGAGGGTCAAGTCAATTGGGAGGTGAGTTTGAATGGTGAAAAACTGGAGGAAGTGAAGTGTTTTAGATATCTGGGAGTGGATCTGTCAACGGATGGAACCATGGAAGCGGAAGTGGATCATAGGGTGGGGGAGGGGGCGAAAATTTTGGGAGCCTTGAAAAATGTGTGGAAGTCGAGAACATTATCCCGGAAAGCAAAAATGGGTATGTTTGAAGGAATAGTAGTTCCAACAATGTTGTATGGTTGCGAGGCGTGGGCTATGGATAGAGTTGTGCGCAGGAGGATGGATGTGCTGGAAATGAGATGTTTGAGGACAATGTGTGGTGTGAGGTGGTTTGATCGAGTAAGTAACGTAAGGGTAAGAGAGATGTGTGGAAATAAAAAGAGCGTGGTTGAGAGAGCAGAAGAGGGTGTTTTAAAATGGTTTGGGCACATGGAGAGAATGAGTGAGGAAAGATTGACCAAGAGGATATATGTGTCGGAGGTGGAGGGAACGAGGAGAAGAGGGAGACCAAATTGGAGGTGGAAAGATGGAGTGAAAAAGATTTTGTGTGATCGGGGCCTGAACATGCAGGAGGGTGAAAGGAGGGCAAGGAATAGAGTGAATTGGAGCGATGTGGTATACAGGGGTTGACGTGCTGTCAGTGGATTGAATCAAGGCATGTGAAGCGTCCGGGGTAAACCATGGAAAGCTGTGTAGGTATGTATATTTGTGTGTGTGGACGTGTGTATGGGGGGGGTTGGGCCATTTCTTTCGTCTGTTTCCTTGCGCTACCTCGCAAACGCGGGAGACAGCGACAAAGTATAAAAAAAAAAAAAAAAAAAAATGATTATTATTATTATCAATATTATTATTATTATTATTATTATTATTATTATTATTTTAATATTTTTTTATTATTATTATTATTATTATTATCATTATTATTATTATTATTATTATTATTACTTTAAAGATACTGTCGGTCTCTTATCGAACAAATCCAAGAATTGAGTTAGGTTTCAGTTAATTTAAAGTTTTGTCAAACTTCCTTATTGGGAAGGGTCAGTGCGGAATTTAACAATAACTGGCGATACAGATAGCCAACGTTAGGTTTACTGCTGGCCATGCATATACCCTGTATAGATACGGAGGTTTAATTAAGTTTAAAACTCCCTCTCTAGATCCACCTTTAATTGGCTTGCAAAAAAAAAAGTAATGAGCCACTGGCCATGTAACGTTTCCAGTACTGAGTATCATCACTGCGGTGTTTTCACGTAGAGAAAATACCAATTGTAAAGAGAGTCTCATCTCAAGTGGCAAGCAGCTTAACTCGCCTTCGACTATATCGCGTCACACTTAGGCGCTTTGCATGTTCCCGTGAATCATAGAAGCTCTCCACCACCTTGCCTAGGTCACCAGGCGTATTGAGTCTTTTTTTTTTTTTTTTTCCCCACCCGGTACCATTCCCAAACCGTCGCTTGGAAATGCGCTCGTCGGGTGAAGGCTTGGGGCTGGGCTAGACTGTCGGTATGTCAATAAAGCTTCAGCCCACGTTCCCCTAGTGGTCAGGCTGTGGATAGAGGGTTCACGTGAGATGAGTGAAAGTGTGCCACGCGGCCCTCGCTGGCTGCCATGACCTTCCACAGCCGGCGGGGATTCCTCTCTCTCTCTCTCTCTCTCTCTCTCTCTCTCTCTCTCTCTCTCTCTCTCTCTCTCTCTCTCTCTCTCTCTCTCTCTCTCTGCGCTTGTGTGCGGAAAATTCCGCTCGACACACTTCAGAAATGAAAATTCAATGTGTTTTCCATTCCGTGTGTGTGTGTGTGTGTGAGTGTGTGTGTGTGTGTGTGTGTGTATACGTCTTTGTTACCGGGTACTATGCGTGAAGGGAGTCATACGCTTATGGGGGACCCCGTCTCTTGATTTCTCTCTCAAACAACTGCTAAACTTTGTATGTTTTCTGTATACATAGGTTCCTCACTTTGTGTATACCATAATGGGTGCGTTTGTTTACGTGTGTTTATTTATGTGTATTTGTGGGTTACTAGATATGCTTTTATTTGTCCCTTTTTTTCAGAAATGTGCTGTTTTTTTTCGCTTCATATTATTCCACTTTCTCTGTGTGGCATCACTCTGCTTCGGGCTGCGGTGTATTGACGTGCGTTAGAGAATTAACAGTATATGTGTATATTTCTATTAAGGTCAACGTTGATAGCTGACATATGGCATTATGACTTGATTTGCGAGTATTCAATTTTTTGACTCTTAAGACATTGACTGCTTTTTCTGTTGGTCAGTGGAGGGTTTGTGAGCTTTGGCCGACCCTGGGTTGGCTAAGGCAACTGCCTGATGACCCATACAAAAGTTCCCTGACTGCAGTAATGTTTCCCTGATCGTAGCTTCACTCATGCAAAGGACACGCGCATAGTGAGATTGCATGTGGTCGTAGAATTATCCTTAACAACTGATGAAGGTGGTCAAAGATTTTACTGTTGGTGGATGTAACTTGACGCCCTTAGTGACCTCATCAGTTAAGTCTAAAACTAAGCATTAGCCCACCAACTGACCTTCATTTAAAAGTCTTCTTATATTCAAAGTCTTCGAGAGGTGACTGGTGTCATTGCTGTGGACATGAGTGTGCCTGGTTCTTTCTACCCGAAGTGTGCGAAGACGAGAGTAGTGTACTTTCTGCTTCCTGTCGTAGCCCATTGATCACGACTTTATCATCCTGGAGCACGACGGTACGACCCTTGGGTGTGATATCCAGGCCTTTGATCTAACCCTTAAGCGTCATATCGTCATATCCATGGGTCGTGCTATCGTGTACAAAAGTGTTGTACCATCGTGCTCAAGAGGTGGGTCAATTCTTTGAGTCCACAATGGTCTCGAATAGCAAACTCCCTAAAACAGTGTCGACTATTGCTACACTTCGCTTACATAGGATTAGGGGGTTCACACTGGCCGCGGGGAGGAGCGCGTGTAATCTAGTGGGTTGCTTAATGCTCCTCCGTCGTCTGGGCCAGCCAGGCCCTCCGCTCCGAGCAGCTTTCTCCCCCAGACTTTCCACCAGCCGTGTAGTGTGCGTAGGTCCCCAAAGTACGTATTTGGTGTAGAGTTTTCCCTTGATGTATCATGGGGTCGAACGTCAGCTCCGTATGACTGTGGAAGATGTGGTGCATTGGTGATGAACTCGTAGCAAAGTGTGGCAGGTTTTTGCAGAGAAAGGATTCAGTATGTATATGGCGTTACGTTTGTCCTTGAAGTTGAGTAGTGGTTGTACTGTGGGGTAGAAATTGAAATGCGACGTTTAAACGTGGGGTTGATATATATTTTTTTTCTTATGCGGTATGACCATAGTTGTGTCAGTAGAGGGAGGGATGATATATGAACTGTGATTTTGTTAAAACTAGCACACACACACACACACACACACACCACATACACACACTACAGAACAATAATTAATGTGATTCATTCAAACTGTGGTGAAAATCAAGAAAGTCTCGCCCAGGGATATATATATATATATATATATATATATATATATATATATATATATATATGCTAAAGATATATATCGTAGAACAAGTTTTACTCTTGGCTGTCCATTGAGGTGCATTAGTTGCAGCCAGTAGGCTGTGGAGCAACTTGTTCAGTCTCTCTCAGTAAAGTAAGTCTTGTGTGATATGGCTCTTGGAAGATAGGTAGTGCTCTGGTGCTCATGACTTGATATCCTTTATCAACTTAGTTCAGAGTCTCATACCTTAAGGAAAAGGACCCAGAGTACGTACAACAGCCCGGCAGTCATTATGAAAAAAAGACTAGGTCAAGGTTTTCGATCCGTACGGGAGAGAGACTCGATCCCCTTTCGCCTATGAGGCAAGTGCATCGACTGTACGAGGGTTGTGCATATCATGGAATCATAAACGTGCTAAACAGTTGTAGTTATTCGAAGGGAGATTGATTCAGGTTTCTCGGTTTAGCTGACCACTGTGAGGTAGGCTTCGGAGACCCCGCCTCTTATGTTTTGTCATACCGTACTTAAAACTGCTTCGGGCTTTAGTCGTGTCATATTTATTATACAATATTGCCAAAAGTAGCGTTCTTTCTGATGATATATATATATATATATATATATATATATATATATATATATATATATGAAGATATAAGGACGGTGGCAGCCCCTGCAGCGCGAGTACTGTATTGCGGGCGTTCCCTAACGGACACAACCGTCTTAAGCCGGGCGTAGTTTTGACTCCGCTCCCACCACAGTCATCCAACTTCATCCTGGAGTCTGTTCCTTAGGTGCTGCTTAAGACTCCCTCCTTTGCACGCAGTCGTTGGAGGTTGAAATTCTGTACCTGATGATTATTTGGTGGCTGAAGTAAGAGCCTGTATTTGCCACCCGCCATTTAGCTTGGGTGTATATGTTATGTATAAATCGATGTTTTCCGGGAGCTGTACCCGGACGTGCGTATTAAGGTAGGATGATGGTCAGTGTGTCATTTCCTCATGATATATAGAAGTTTAGTTGTTTTTTTTTATTGATATTTCATTAGTTTCATTAGTCATTATTTTTTTGTTTTTTTGTTTCATAATTTTCTAGAATATTTGTTGTGTACAACAACTTGTGCTGGCATTGTTGTGTTCGAGTCTTTCTCTCTGATTTGTAGTGAGGGTTTGTGGAAAATTCGGAAGGAGAGGTTTCATATGCCTTTTCCGTGAAGATAAGTGATGGATCATCAGCGAAATGTACGGGAAAAGCTTTCGAATCCCGTGTCGTTATTTCTTAAAACCTCTTAAGCACGACCGTACGACCCATAACCGCGATGGTACGACTTTTAAGCACGGCATTACGACCCCCTGATCACGACAGTACGCTCAGTGAACACAGTAGGGTACGATTTCACGACCCCCAGTACGCGACGGAACGACCCATGAGCACGAAGTTACGTCCCTGGAACACAACAGTGCGACATTTAGGTATGATGGCTTGGCCTTTGACTTGATCCTAAAGGGAAGTAAAAAGACATTCGAATGATCCCAGAAAGGTAAATGAAATTTAGAGATAGATTGCATACTTGCATATTAAAATAGATGTACTGATTCTTCACAACAGTTCGAGATAAAAAGATTTGTATTTGTAACTACTGTAATGGTAGTTTTGTAATGTTGTCAGAAAGATTATTAAAAGTAGGGCTTGGGCTGGGCAAGAACTGTCGCACCTCACGCACCACCGCTGACAATTTGAATTAGATTCGCAAGTTAAATTCTGGAAACGATTTACATTTGGTAGCCGCCGTCGAATTTTCTATTCTTTACATTAAGATTTTTTTTTTCATCGTTATTTCAGCGATTGTCTCTTTTATAATTCAGTGCTTTTGTATACACATGAAAAAAAAATATTGTAAAGGTGTGAAGGCTAAAGTTTGTGCAATGTACTGATGAATCAGTACATTGTACAATGCATTTCGTTGTAATTGTAATTTATGTTTATTCTGTTATATTTATGTTAGGGAGATGAATTCTTTTTTTTTTTCATGGCATTTCTTTCACAGTTCGTTTGCTTCTGCTTTGATGTAGTGAGTCCTGGATTTATTGTACTTTGCAGAGGCTGGCTGGCTCGTGCCTTCTACCTTATTCCATTGTATATTTATTTTTTCAATCTAAAATTTAGCCATGTTTTTATTTATTCATTGTCTTAGTAACCATTTTCACACCTTCGTTCTCATCCTGTCAGTGCTTACCGTCCTCCACTCTTCAGTTGTGTATTTCACACAGTCTTTATGTAACACCAGTCTGTGTGTCTCTGAGACTGGTGGGTCAGTTCACTGTCTGCTCCATCTCTGTGCATTCCTCTCTTATTAATATGAGTTTGTGATCCTCTTCTTAAGGCCCGTCTATTTCATTATACATAACATCTGGAGGCCAACGTGATTGCTTTCTCTTATGTGGAGCTGCGCTGCATAAATGTATATATATATATATATATATATATATATATATATATATATATATATATATATATATATAAATATATATATACAAATTCAGAGCTTCAGCATGCAAAGGGTAATCCAGCCTTGATGACAAGCCGTCGCTTCTGACCTTACAGTGAGACACAGTGGAATACAAACAGGAAAATATTGTTGTGGTCCTTTTCGTGGCTTCACTCTAGTGATGTGCTCGGTTAAAAAGTGTTTGTATGCATACACTGTAGAAACTTGAATCCGCAAGTTTCCACTTGAGGGAACTTTTATCAGTGAGAGTGGTCGATTAATCAGTGTGAAATCCAGTACTTACAGGAAGAGGGAAATTTACACACTCGTGGAGCCCCCGTTTTTTTTTTTTTTTTTTTTTTTTTTTTTTTTTTTTTTTTTTTCCCCTGTAAATGAAGTGCCCAGCTTGAAACCCGTTGCACCGCTGCAGGGGCGGGCTAACCTTGCCACGTCCTGAGGTATTCTGATCCTGCCTTTTGTTATTCTTATCATGTTGTTGGTCTGGTTGGCCTTGTCGGGCTGTGTGTCATGAGAGCAGTTACGCAAACCTTGTTCCTGGCTGTGCATGATCCTTTGACGGGGAAGGGGGAACTTACTCTACTTCTTCGCCCTTGTAGATCTGCTACCTGTTTTGTTCAAGTGTAATTTCACTTCCGATCCTTGACTCTCATCACATACTGATTCGATCTTCACATATTTATTTCCCTTATATTTCCTAGGTACTTCCTCATGTTTTTTCTTCCCCTCAGCTACAACCTGACTTTGAATGATTTAGATTTTTTTCCCTCTTTTTCTCTCTTTACCTAACTCTTCTTTATATGTCACATATGGGCTTTGGCCTTGATGAGAAACTTTTAGCCTGTGGCTAAAGCCCTCGGACGCAGAAAGGAAGATCTTGTCATTATTTCTCATTACTTCGTCCTCTTTTACACTCCCCCTCACCATCATCACATTTTCTCTCATCCTTCACGTCGCCTTCGTTTCCCCATCCCCTGGAGTCCGTCGTCCTCTCATCACCCGAGCCTGCTAATAATGGGGTAAAAACAGCTCACCCATTAGTAGGCACCAGGGTCCCATAAACCCCCTCATGATGTGGTCGCCTCATCCTGCGGCCCCTTCTCTCTCTCTCTCTCTCTCTCTCTCTCTCTCTCTCTCTCTCTCTCTCTCTCTCTCTCTCTCTCTCTCTCTCTCTCTCTCATATCGTCCTTCTCTTCCCGTGTGCTGGCGGGGCTTGGCCTCTCTGTCTTTCCATTTGTCGTACGTCAGTCCAACGACTTGAGCGACGTAACATTCCTGAAATGTGACCAAACATTATTTACCAGACGGTCTGTCACAGACAGATATCCTCCTCCCTAGACTTCCGACCGTATGTGACCTACGTATGGAAAGTTGACCTTGCATGGAGAGTATCAAGGGTAATTTTATGGCCAAGAGACGTTCGTGCCCCCTGTTGGCCATTGGTGTCTCCTGACGAATCAAATTTGGCGTGTAGAGCGAAGATGTTAGAAGCACTTTTATATAAGTGTGGGAAATGGGCATGGGTTGTTGGTGTGCAGGGGTGTTTTCATGGATATCATGGGTGGGTAGATTGTAGCTATATGTTAAATTTTACCTTGACACACTCTGCCTACGATGAAAATGTTGGAACCCGGCAGACATAAGATTCATAAGTAGATTTTTTTTTTTTCCTTGTGCTGAAGGTTTATAACACACTCAGTATTTTCCAGCCTGTCTCAGATGAATATATTATGACTTTTTCTTTCAGGATGCGAGAGAATGTAACGAGAGATGGGGACCCGCGTGATGATGAGTCCCTGAAGTATCTCTTAGCGTCAAGAAATGAGGTGGGACGAGTAAAGGCAGTAGAACACCATCATTGATAGTGCTACGTGGAACACAGGTACTGTTGTGGCCAGGGTGGAACGTGCCACGTCAGTGACGACACGTCGTTCTAGAGTTCGGGACGACTGAATAGGACTATTAAATGAGTGAAGGACGACAAAATAGGAGCTTTTGAGTTAGTGAGGGACGATTGAATAGGATCAGTTCATGAGTGATCACTGAACGAGGTGAATTATACAAGAAGGAGAAGAGGAGGAGGAGGAGGAGGAGGAGCAGTGCAACAGCGGAACCATGGTGGCCCCCGCCCTACTGCTGTGTCTCCTGGCAACGCTGTCCCCCAGCCCAGGTAGGTCCACGCTCGCTTGCCGCCTCGGTGCATCAAACCACCTCCCACGTACAGGTGCCTCACTCCATCATTCCCAGGTAAGCTAACTCACCTGTGTTTTATAAACCCCAAAACCCAACCTCACGCTTGGGTAAGCCACCTCCCCCGTTGTTAATGTTCGCGCTCTTCCTCCCGGGTAGGTAGGTCGACTCTTCTCACTCCCTGGCGTTAACGTCCCTCACACCCAGGTGAAGTGGACTTCACGTAGTGCCGCGCTTCCCGTCAAGGTAGGGAGGCTCAGGCTTTCCCCAGGACGGCCCCGGGTCATTTTCCCTTGGGCTAATGCCTGGCCACGTCCCGCTCGGCTCGGAGCGAGTCACTGTGTTTTGCTGCAGCATGACACCACCTCGCTGGTGGCTGTGTTAAGAGGCTCCTACCCCCGCAAGAGCACTCGACTCCCTCCCCCATCACAAGCAGCTCAGTATTCTGATAGATCGGGTCGTAAGCAGTATAATTTTCACAATCACGGGGATCTTCTAAGTCACAAATATGTACTGCACTCGATCTTCGGAAAGCCCAATAATAGTCCAAAAGTTGAAGCGTCTAATTTGACGACTAATTTTTTGGACGTATGTTGGTTGTGGACTGAGGCAGATGGATCCGTTGGTAACACTCGCCAAGGGACGAGGGGTTTATTCTAATGGCTTATATATATTATATATATATATATATATATATATATATATATATATATATATATATATATATACAGTGGATATCTCCGGGCCATGTTTTCCATCAGCAACACTCCGGCCCGACATACATTTTATATTTGGGTGAATAATTTACACGTTGGCTCCAACGGTGATTAACAGGTTGCTGTGGAGGTGGGTTATTTTGATCAGTACTGACGTTTGTGTGTGTGTTTGCCGTTGATTTCAGCAGAGCCAAGTCATATTCACACACACACACACACACACACACACACACACACACGATAGAGCAACCAGAGGACGCAACATGGAATTAAGCAAGAAAATATTATGAAAAAGAGATATAAAGAACTACTTCTTTTATATCTATAGTATAAGTGTGGTAGATAAATGGCATAAGATGACTTAGGACATGGCTAAACCAGATAGATGAGGCCCCACGAGTGTAGAACTCCCTCCCCGCACAGGTTCAATATGAAATAACACGAATGGATTAAAGCACTGTCCTCTTTATCTTATTTCATAGTTAATATCCATTTAAGCAAATTGTTTTTGGGGGTGAGGGATATGAAGGGAGGATGCCGAAGGGGTGGGAGGGAAGGTCGTAAAGAGGAACATGTAGAGAATACAACCGATACTCGTTACAATACTGGTCAGTGTTCCCCAGTCATCAGGTAGTTTTAGGTCAGTGACCCCCGTCGAGTACGATGGTATGCTGGCCGAGCCTTTGGCATGACCCATGAGACCCAGGTCAGAGTTCAGGCTCTCATACCCGAGGGTCGTACCGTCGTGCTCGAGAGTTTTAATGGACCTGTTTGTTGTTAGTCATGGTGACCACGTACTGTCCAGGTCCTCCGTTCCTCGAGAGGTTTTTAGCTTCCCTCGTCGTACGTCGTTATGGGGAAAAAGATATTGATGGACGATGTAATCATCGGCTTTTATCCCCTTAATATTTTTGCGAGTGTAAGACTCGTTCATATGTCTACCCGCTACGTGATCGTGAATCCTTCGTGGGACCATTGCCACGATAGACAGAGGATTATTCTCTTGTGTGTGTGGGAAATGTCTCCTGGTATCAGGCCATTTTTGACGGTCTACGTGAGACCCCTGTCTCGTATACCATCTACTGTCATCTCTCTCTCTCTCTCTCTCTCACTGTCTCCGGCTCCTCACCGTGTCATGACTCTGGTCCGTCCACAACGCCATCATTGTCATTAGCGAGGTTAACTCGACATGGATCGTCCACCTGGCCCTGGGCGTCTTGATAATGTAACCGGTTTTTATGTCCAATTAACGAGTGCTGTATTCCGTGGTCTTCATTCCACTGCAACGCCGGACACACACACACACACACAGACACAGGCGTCCCGGCCAGTTGCTGTAACCCAGGGTTCGTACAAGTGGCTGGTGGTTATTACAGCAAGTGGTGCTGGACTATATACTGCGGTGGTTAATGCAGAGTTACAGCTTTTAGGGGATGGCGGGGGCTAGCGCGTTTGCTGGCGGCGCAGTGGGAACGGCACCAAACCTTCTACTGTACAGTGAAAGTAACATGGAAGATCTGCTGTGTGTTGTAAGCGTTGTATTACGTGTGGAGCGACTGGTGGTACCACGGTTCGCCGCTAGAGGGAAGTCTGCGTGTTTCGGAGTCATTGGCAGCTTTGGTCACAGCGGCAAGATCTCTTGGCACGATGGAACGACCCTTTAAGCACATTGATATAACAGTCTTGCCCCACGACGGTACCATGCTTTACACCCCTAGAGGTGTGGAGGCCTGCAAGACAAAACCTACCCAGAGAAGCTGATACTCTTTCTTTCCTTGCCTCAGTTGAGGTGAAGATAGTGTTGGGACAGGGCGTTGGTGTGTGAGCGAGCTCCTTCGTCAGTAGTGTTGGGACATTGTGCCAGCCGCAGGAAACATCGTTTGTATCACGCCTTGTTGTTCGCCGTCGTGCTCCTGACTCGAACGGTATCCTGCTCCTAATTGTTACGAGAATTATGTATGGACAACGTTCGGTTCTTCCCTGGGCTGCGTGTCGTGTGTTGCTACGCGGTCTTTGTGCACCGAGATGGATGAAACTACGACCTCGCTACGGTCGTAGTTTCTGCAATGCCTTATTTTGCGCTGCTTTTGGGTGAGAGAAGCAGGACCCCTCAGGCAACGGCACCTACCACACTGGAGGGAGGCGGGCGGGTGTATTAAAGAGCTCACTCCACACACACACACACACACACACACACACACTCATCCACATGTTTCTGTTACCTCTCCTCACATTTGTACGGGAGGCAAGGAAGAGGGAGGACCTCTTGTTGTCTGTTGTCAATATATACCGTTCATAATTTGTCTCGGTAGTACTCGAAGTCACTTTTAGATGTTATGCCTCGTTTTGATTCGTCTCTTTGGGTCATTTTTATCCCTGCTGTAGTAAGGTGTCCCCGTATGAACTTAAAACAGTTCTGCCTCCTCGTACCATTTAAAGCCTGCAACATCTTCATCCCGTTCACCAACAGGTAGGGTGACTTGGGTCTGCCTTTCAGACTTCTGAACTGCTCTAACAAACATCCATCAGTATTTTATTCTAAGTTACATCATCGAACAAGTCCAGAGTGAACATCGAATATAAATGTCTTTCCTCATATCTACTTCTTTAAAACTTGCATTCATTTATTAAAGCTTTGATATGTTAACTGTTGTACGTCAGGTAGGATGGGTTCAGAACCTACCATACGTGTCTTATGTAAGGTAGGATGGGCTCAGAACCTACCATACTTGTCTTATATAAGATAGGATGGGCTCAGAACCTACCATACTTGTCTTATGTAAGGTAGGATGGGTTCAGAACCTACCATACTTGTCTTATGTAAGGTAGGATAGGTTCAGAACCTACCATACTTGTCTTATGTAAGATAGGATGGGTTCAGAACCTAGCACGTAAAGTTATATATATGGTAGAATAGATTCAGAACTTGCCACTCTTATCATAGTTATGGTCGTTTTAAAGTCAGAACCTCTTACACCTGTCGTATGTAGGATAGGTTAGGTACACACCTTATGACACCTTTATTATCACAGTTGTGGTGGCCACTGCCCATCTAAACCTTCTCCGCCCGACACTCCTGCAGAGGATGGATCTCTCATTACGTCTGCAGGCGCGTCTTCCTCCGTCATACCATCCCTTCCCGCCGTGCCTCCGACAATTATAGAACATTTAGCTCTTATCATATCGCTCTGTCTACACCATTTCCCACCTGCCGATTCCCTTTCCCGTCTCTCCGTTGTTTCTGTTCCATCTGCATTTCAAACTCTACCCCGGCAGAAACCTTCCCGAAGACCGGATACGCTTGGCAACAGTATTATTGCCATCATAAAGCTATAACACCCACATTACTCTCAACCAGATATGCTCAAGCTGCTTTACCAGTACGTCTGTCCAGGAGGACGTCTTGGTGTAGACACTCATGTTTATCCCAGTGAGCATCGTGCCGATCATGAATAACTCGGCTTGGTCCTCTGTCGTGCATTGGATATCAGTGAGGTAGCCCGGTGGGTAAGAAGACATGTAGTCTGCGGCGTGTCAGGGAGTGTGAGGCCGGACGGTGTCGAGCAGCAGATGAGCGAGAGGCCTCGGCAGCAGGAGAGATGATCACATGCTGTTGTATAACGTTCCGCCTTCTTCTCTCCTGAGGGTGGAAAACCTACACCAGACCACAATGTTGTAGGGGGGATGTCATGTTCCCAGTGGAAAATCTTCGGTGTTTCTAAACTTTCTGGAAAACGTTTGTCATGTTTATCAAATTTCTGAGAGAGAGAGAGAGAGAGAGAGAGAGAGAGAGAGAGAGAGAGAGAGAGAGAGAGAGAGAGAGAGAGAGACTGCTGTCGGGTGAATGCAGTAAGTGTAGATGTCTTAGGCTGGCTTCCACCATCCCCTACTCCTCCTATCTGGATTATTAAGCTCAGTCGGTTATCTCTGTTGTCACAGATGTCCCTCCCTTTTGACCGCTAGGACGGGCGCTCCCTGCCGTACATTTGAAAGTTGCAGACGTCCTTGTAACGGGGAGATGACAGAACCTTATCGACTATAACACTCAGGAGAACGTGATCTCAGTTGACATGTTATTCCTCCTGGCTGTCGGTGTTGGCGAGTGGTGTGGGTGGGTCGGGGTTCAGACGCGACGGTCTGGACGCCAGCCACACTTGGTGATGGACGTTTTGCGTCTTTCTGCACATGAGTTAGGCGTCGTCTCTGCCACTGTGGTGAATAGTGTGTTAAGAGATTTTTGAGACACAAATTTTTATGATACCTTTTTTTTATAGGATTTATGTTAATAGCAACATTTCCTTTTGGGGTAAGGGGCCATCACCCTCACATGAGGTTTAACCATTCTAGATCCTTTTTTGACTCGCCACAGCTCCAGCGAACACGGGCTCAGACTTGCCCTTTGCTAGCGGACACACCTTGGGTTAGTTTGAGCTGCAGACTCTCCCCGTGTGGCCTTTTCTCCGTGCACGACAGAAGAGACCTTGTATATATTTGTCCGCGGACACTCATTTGTTTGTGCTTTGCTTCTGCATTGCCTTGAGAGCGTTTTCTGCGTGTTGTGAATTTTACAGGTTCACTTTGATGGGCATTTACACACAGGTTGTGTGCCCTCAGACCTTGCTGGGAGACCTTGTGGTCCGTTTCATTTACGTCAAAATGGGGCTTCGTACGTGCTGGACCTTGGGGTGGGCTGGACGGAGGACGTCGGTGGTGCTGGTCCGGGGTTGTACCTGCTCTTTATCCCTGCTTGGTGCGATCCAGGTCCATCGTCTTCTGATACAGGTCATAGTCCTGTGATCCAGGTCACAGTCTTGTGATCCAGGTTCTTCTGACGCACCTGATTATGATGGACGGGCGAAGCCATAGCTCAAGGAGTGACTGAACTTTATTACGGGGGTCTCCCTTGCAGCGGTGTTGTGATGATGGTGTGTGTGGCTCGACTCACTCCTATGATCGTCTGCAACGTACAGTTTCCGGCCGCCGTTCCTCCTTCCGATGCCGGTTACTATGATATGCTTGCGTGTCTGAGGTTCCCGTGAGGAGTTTTTTTTTTTTTTTTTTTTCTAGCAAGGCATCCTTTGATCGCGGTTGCTGCCTTGGGTCTTCAATCGACATTTCACGTCGACTTCACTGCTCCTCATTTTGGACGGTGAAGTCTGCATGACGTGGGCACAGAAGCCTCCTATGACGGTCCCACGCCGACAGGATCTGAGAGGGGTCAGGTTGAGAGAGTTTGCAGTGACTGGAGAGGGGGATGGCGATGAGTAAGGGCAGTAAAGGGCCATAAGCAAGAGGAAGGGGTAGGGCCGAGATTGACTGGTGTGTGTGTGTGTGGACTACCGGCGTTGTTGGATGGGAGGAGCCGTTGGTCCAGGAAGTCTGCCGTCCGCCGCCGTTGAAACCCCCCCGTGACCTGTAGTCGGCCATAAACCCAGGGATGAAAAAGAGGAGGAGGCCACGTACGGCCCAGCCATTATAGCCACTCTCCGGCCAGGAAGACAAGGGACACTCAAGTCCCCGTGATCCACTACACCCTCCGTTATACACCGCTGGGTGTTGGCCTAGTGTCTCCCCCTCGTGGCGTCACATCCCGTGGCACGGAGAGAAAAGCACCTCCTTACATTGTTCTCCTTTGTCTCATCTGGACTCAATTGTTGGAATGGCTCCCAAGATTTCTAAGCGGATTGTTGATGGTGTTGTTATTGTGTTTTTTCCCCCCCGTCACTTGTCTGCTCTAGGCTGTTCAGGAGAAGGGTTGCGTAATGAAGCTGCAGTGATGATTGTGGTAAAAGTGAAGCATGAATAAGAGAAAGAAAAATGATCCAGAACTGAAAGAAGTGTATTGATGAACTACTGAGGAAGGGATTAGTTAGTACGGTGCTTGGGTGCGCAGAACATTTCAACAGCGAGAAACTGAAATCTTGAGCACAACGATGCCACCCTTTGGAATGACCTTTGACCTGACCCTCAAGGGCCAGGTCAAAGGTCCATGGATGACGCTGTGGTGTTCGAGAGATCAGCAATTGGGGATTACGTTTGTGCAGCATCCAGCTTATAGAGCCATTACCGAGGTGCTGGGTAAGGAATGTGCATTGTGGTGTTAGATTTTAAGTAATGCTCGTGCTGGAGAGAGAGAGAGAGAGAGAGAGAGAGAGAGAGAGAGAGAGAGAGAGAGAGAGAGAGAGAGAGAAATGTGTGTGTGTGTGTTGGGTTTCCTAAAGCTTACTTAGTATTATTTACATCTGTCTTTTGATTCTCCCAAACCGTTTTAATGGTCACTTACAGGTCTTTGTGCTTCGTAAACTTTACGTTTATGTTATGCATTATGTACGTACAGACATGCTCGCACAATTTACGCAACTTGCATCTAGAGAGAATAATAAGACGTCCAGCAGATAATGCTGAACGTGGCAGCCTACAGTGGGTAGACAAGTGAAAGTCACTGGCTTTATTCCTGGGTCGGTCACTGGGAGGAGGGCGCACGCTGACGCTCATGTGTTCGAATCCTTTTGAGTACGATATGTTTTTTATTAAGTGTTTTTTCACGTAAGGTATTTTTAAAATGGATCGAATTTACTTCCAATTGGGAATGCAAGATGGAAAAAAAAATCGTCTGCGTTGCTATTATACTTTTGTTCGTTTGTTACTTTTAGACCCGGTAAATGTAGTTTTTCTGTCTCATTTATCCTTAATAGATATATTCAGAATAATTATTTTATAAGGTGAGATGTGGTAACTACGATCAAGTGTTTTCAGCATCGGGGACATTTGCCATTATTGTCATGACGTCACAATGTGGCCGCCATCCGTTTCGTAACAATGGCGTTGGTATCCTGGTCTACGACCAGTTCTCATGCTGAAAGTATTGTTATATGAGGGTGATTACAATGTGGCAGTGTCGGTAACAGTGACATTTATTGGCACCGGACACAGGGATGTGATATCCGTTGCGGATTCAGTGACAAAATACAACTATCCGTTGCGGTTTCAAAAACAAAACACATCTGTGTTCGCAAAAGAAAGAGTGTTGGTTCTTTTAAGTATTATAATCAGGTGCTAGAGTTACAGATTAGTGATGTGGTGTTATGGCGTATTTGTAAACTCGTCCGGGGATGATCGTGGCCCCTGCACCAGGTTATCCCAAAGTATTATAAAAGAGCAGATCCGGGGAATATTTTTTTGCGTGTTTTTAATGTCTGAGGCGCGTGACGCTGGACGCGGTGTCTAGTCATCCCAGTCAGTCCAGTTGGGCATGTTTTTTTTTTTTTTCCCAATTTTTCACTGGTTATTCATTTCGAAGTTTGATGGTCGTGTAAATTTCACATCAGCTTTGGAGGAACTTGAGTCGAAATGTGAGTGTATTATGCTTACAGTAACCCAGGGTACATTGCTTCTTTCAGATCCGCTTTGGCGTTTTTCGTTGTCTTGGTTCCTTGTGGAGGATTGAATTTCACGAACGGAGAAACATTAGCCCCGATTTCGAAGACTATGCATCATTTTCTTTACTCTTGTCGCTAAAGAATTTACACATTACATGCATCACTGTGACGAGTATATGGCCCCCATCTCTTCCTTTGATCCATGTATATATATATATAGGGGAGAAAGAATACTTCCCACGTATTCCCTGCGTGTCGTAGAAGGCGACTAAAAGTGGAGGGAGCGGGTGGCTGGAAATCCTCCCCTTTCTTTTTTTTTTTTTTAATTTTCCAAAAGAAGGAACAGAGAAGGGGGTCAGGTGAGGATATTCCCTCTAAGGCCCAGTTCTCTGTTCTTAACGCTACCTCGCTAACGCGGGAAATGGCAAATAGTATGAAAAAAAAAAAAAAAAATATATATATATATATATATATATATATATATATATATATATATATATATATTCAGAACTTACACTGTACGAAGGGGATTATGAAATAGGGAACTAGAGGACTATAATATTGGAGTAGCACAGACCATTACCTCAAGGCGTCGCTCCCACAACTTTCCGAACATATTCAAGAAATTGATGTTTTGAACACCATGAAAACTACGAGCACATATGTAATCATGATCTCGCAATTGCTCCCATTCAGTACACACATGCAACTCACTCTAGGATTTATCAGTAATATGAATTTCGTTGCATGATAGGCTTAAAAAAAAGAAAAAAAATACCGTCAACCAAAGTAATTTTCCAAAAGATAGTGTTGGACACGGTAGTTAAAGGTAGTGTTGGACACGGTAGTTAGTGTTGGACACGGCGGTTCAGTAGTTAGTTAGCCTCTAGCGTGCATGACTTTAAACGTTTTGGACTTGAAAGTTTCACCGGAACGTTGATCGTTTGTGGGCGCTGCTGACACAGTTCTCTTGACATTGAACGATTTTACGCTTGCAGAATCTGGGTTACTCATCTTAAGAATGTCATATTTTTCTTTTGTTTTTTGTTTGTTTTGTGTTACTTTCATAATTGTCTTGGAATTTAGGGCAAGGGAGTTACAGATAAAACTGATTTGAATAGAGATGATGGTTATCGCCTGGTGGGACGATTTTTATTACGAAAACGTTATGTGTTGTGTAGGAATAAGTGGTCGAGTGCCGTGCATGGCGCTTTACTGATGGCTTAGTAGTACTGGAACACTCTCTGGCTAGTAACAAGACCGTTACAGTCTTCTACTGGACGTCACATCGAGTGTTAGTGACTGGTCATTCCCTCCAGATTGTCTTGGGACGTCTTGTTGCCGTCGATGTCACCATAGAATAGCTTTCTCTGTTGCTTATTCTGTTTGTTGTCGTCGACATCTTTATAGTCGTCGTCGTCGTCGTCGTCGTCATGTTCGCGTCATCCTGCGTCATAGTTGATGTCATCATGATTTGTGATCGTCATCATGTCTCGTCTTTATCGCAGATCCATTCGTCTCCATGTCATCGGCACAGCAGTCAAACGTGCTCGCTGTTATATTCATCGTTTGTCGTCGTATTTCGTGCTGTCGTCCCCCCCAGTCATAATCGGCTGTCGTCTTGTCGTTACTGCTGCCATCTTCTGTGTTATTAACCCTTTTTGATGATACTCATTAACGTCATGTTTGTTTTATTCGGTACTATTTGGTTATGTGTTTTCTATCATTTTTATCATCACTACATCCATCATGGTAAGGTTTCATCGATAAGGATATCAACTCTCTCTCTCTCTCTCTCTCTCTCTCTCTCTCTCTCTCTCTCTCTCTCTCTCTCTCTCTCTCTTTTCTCTCTCATCCCAACGAACCACGTAACACAGCAGCCCTTCATCCCTTTACCTCTGTCCATCTTGTTATCCGATGATAGAGCTCACCTTCCCACAACCTTGTGGTAGGAGCCCCACCTTAGCAGTCTGGTCCTGAGGGGGAATGATGGGCTTGCATTATTATGGGTCACACTATTGTTATAAGGTGAGGTGACCTTGCATGCCATCTCGCTTGCTGCCGGTACCGGATCTTCATTGTACACTAATATTGCATTTCGTTCGTTGTAGATATTTTCCTTGAACTCTGTGTGAAAAGTAATTTTTTCTCAGTGCGCTGAGTATGTCTTGTACATACATTTTTTTTTTTTTACTACATATAAAGGGATTTGGTTGCTTTAGAAATATGAAATGGATTCTTTTTTGTTTAGATTTTGCTTTTTAATGCAACTGTAGTAGATACCTCAGTCTCTCAGGATAAATCAGCTCTTTAATGTAGGTTTATTGAAATGTGTGAGTTGTTTGCTTATTTCTGGTACCTAATTTATATACCGCCAGCACACTACAGTGTGTGTGTGTGTGTGTGTGTGTGTGTGTGTGTACAGATGTGTAGTGATGTGTGTTGGTGTAGAAAGGAGAGAGAGAGAGAGAGAGAGAGAGAGAGAGAGAGAGAGAGAGAGAGAGAGAGACAGAGAGTCCCTATTCTTATTACCCCTCATCTCTAAGGCCACCCTACCACCCATCTACGTATATCCTGGTTCTCCAATTCCATCCAACTCGTATCTCCAAAACACTGTGCATCTGTGTTTGGAACATGTCCACAGGAGTACTCACAAGTAACAAAACGAGGAGTTAGTTGGTAGTCTGAAGAGAGAAAAGAAAAAATAGATATAGATATGTTTCTTCAGTGACCGTGATGCCTACGTTGATGTCACGATGTTAGACTTAATAGTCAACTATTTGTTAGGATGATTATCCAGGGTATATAGACTGTGATTCTCGCTCTCTTTTCCCTCTTTCTCCATTTTCTTCTTACTCTGGTTTCTCGCTAAGCTCACTGAGAGAACTCGCGCCCTCGCTGCAGATTAAGGGGTAACGCCATCAGTCAGCATGATAAAATAAACGTCCTGATTGCTTCAGTAAACGCCACAGAGGGCTGTTCTTACGTCTGGGGCTTCAGAAGGTGCGCGTTTGGTCATTGCGCACCCTCTGACCCTCAGTTCAACCCTTGAGTAATGAGACGATTATTATATCAGTGTTTGAGGAATGCCTTTCGTAAAGGTTAGGAATATATATATATATATATATATATATATATATATATATATATATATATATATATATATATATATATATATATATATATTAATAACACATATCAGAGAAACAACATTTTGAATTCAGGAGGAAAAGGTCATGTGTGGCTGATGTGTTGGTGATGGTAGTGAGGGGAGCAGAGGAATCTAAACAGTGGCACACCACTTGCCCACGTGCTGCCACACACACACACACACACACACACACACACACACACACACACACACAACCCGGTCCAGGCGGCTTATTTTTGTCGTGTGGCTTGCTGTGGTTTCTCGCTTGCTATACCTGCCATCCGCTCACCCTCCCCACTGTTATTTCCAGGTTCTGCCATGAATTGCGTTCAACATCCTGCCTGCCTAGTGTGTTGGATTGTCTACTTCCTTTTTGTTAAGTTGATGGTACTGTGTCCCTCCTGGCCACAATAGATGATGAGTATTTTTTTTCCCCCTCTCATAAACTAGGATAGTAGGATTTACTGTTTTCGTCATAAGGTAATGGGTTGTGAGCATGTAGCCTAAGGTAATGGGGTTATAAACCCTTTCTCATGGTAAAGCACACCCTCGTCTATGGCCTCAAGATGATGCAACTTTGTCCATCTGATGGCCAGTCTGTTAACCAGGCTTGTTCATCATCTCAGCTGTCCATCGTTCCAGCCAGATCTTCCCTTCTGACCTGCCGGGCGTCGATCCTGTGACTGACGCAAGGTACTCAACGTCTTATATGGGCTGGACGACGTTCCTCCACTTTCCTCTGAGCTTGGTTACGTGGTGTTCTCTCTCTCTCTCTCTCTCTCTCTCTCTCTCTCTCTCTCTCTCTCTCTCTCTCTCTCTCTCTCTCTCTCTCTCACACACACACCGTCGTGCCTCTGGTGATGATGCTCTCTGCGTAGGTTTATTAAAGTAAGTAGGTTTGTTTTGCTGGGGGGGGGGGGGTTAGGGGTAGCAATGGACATCGCCTCCACACAGGACAAGTTCCTTCCTGCAGTTCGCGTAGACCTTGTCGAGTACCGACCCCAGTTACCACATGGTGTGGTAACCTACGTGTTGCTTAGACGAAGTGGATCGTAACACGGTTTCCCGCAGTGTGGCTGGTTCGTTGCCCGCAGAGTGTCACAAGTGACACCCATCAGAACGTCTTGCATGTGTCTGTAAATAGCGGTGCTTGATACATAGGTGGCACGAAGCGTTGAGTGCACATAAGGTCATCAGTAACACGGAGTGGTGCTCACAAGGTTACACATAACGTCATCAGTAACAAGAAGTGGTGCTGACAGGCTACGCATGGCGTTATCAGCAGCAGGTAGCCCAGCATCAGTAACAGGTAGCCTAGCATGTGTAACAGGTAGCATAGCATATGTAACAGGTAACCTAGTATGTGTAACAGGTAGCCTAGTAAGATAGCAGATAGCCTAGGATGTGTAACAGGTAGCCTAGTGTTTGTAAAAGGTAGCCTAACATGTGTAACAGGTAGCCTAGCATGTGTAACAGGTAGCTTAGTGTTTGTAAAAGGTAGCCTAGCATGTGTAACAGGTAGCATAGTGTTTGGAAAAGGTAGCCTTACATGTGTAACATGTAGCCTAGCATGTGTAACAGGTAGCCTAGTATGTACAGAGATTCATGGGTTGCGGAGAGTGCAGTTCGTCGTGAGAGCAGGAGAGAGAACTCTTCTCACAGCTGCCCTGGTGTTGGGGTGTGTGGATGAGTGAACCTTTGGTTGACGGTGTGGGTTATGGTCTTTTCATCTCTTGAATCTCTCCCCAGCATTGCTAACTCCAATGAATGATTAATGGAAAGTGTCAGATTTGGCGGGAAAGGATGACTGACGTGCCTGTACTTGTGCCTGGAGTTGATATGTAATAGATAGATGTCTACAACACTCAAGGGTTGTATGTGTTTTGTTGAATCCAGGAGTTGTATTTCCCGTGGATCTCGTTTAAGGATATTTCAATCCTTGAAAGTGACTTATTTTCTTACGTTTAATCTTTTGGGTTTGATAGCATCACCTTCGAACTACCCCTTAAGGGTAAGGTCAAGGGTTATGCCTAAGGGTCACAAGTTTATGCTTAAAAAGAATGTAAATGTTTGGTGTACGTGTTATTGTTTCTACCATACGTTTGCTGTGTACCAGATGGCTGTGTCGGAATCACTCATAACATCGGCTACAATCCACACTCAGTCACATGCTCCACTATTGATGTACCGATAATCAAGCGAAGTCAATAATTCATTTTTTTTTAAGTCCATTAATGGTATCTTGATGACCATACTTTGCCGGCTCTTCGTGGAGAGAAACGAGTAAATGTCCGTTAATCTCATTCTGTCGTAATGAGGATCGTCGTCATAACTAATGTTCACTAATAACAACAAGCTCTTCAAGACTTGCCACAGTGTTTGTTATATTCCTCGTAGTATGGGGCATTATTTAAACCGCCCCACTCTCTCCCCCCAGCGGACGGAGTAGGGGAACTTCTGATAACGCTCGATACTTATTATGTATAATGTGAGGGGGAGATGATAAGGTGGGGTGGGGTTCGGAGCATGACCCACCCACCCCCCACTCCATTATATCGATGCTTCATACGGTGGCTCCTCGGGGACCCTTGCATTCCGCACTCCCTCCCTTCTCGTCTCTCACTGTTTATTCATTTTTTTCTCTCATTTCTGTATCTTACCACTACGTCTTTGTTCTGCTTTCCCTGGTATTCACCCATCACTCCTTCCTTCGTGTGATAGTGGACAAGGTCTTACGACCCATCAGCACCCAGTGGTCAGTACTTCATTCATGTCACTTCTAGACTTTAACGTAATGTCTTAAACTGTATTTGTAGGCATGATTACAGCCATTGCAGTTTAGAGGTGTGGGAAAATCGTTTTTACATCATGGTGGTGGAGTCATGCGGGTTGTGTGGCTGCGTGACTTCGTAGGGCACGTCCACACTTTCCGTCCATCTTGATCAGCCGTGGTCGATGCCACAGACAACACATTGCGCTACGGAGTGAGGTCTTCCTCACAGGTTATAGCCCCGTCCCGGAAAGATGGGGTTTATTGTTGTGTATCTAGACATCGGAAGGGGCCTCGTGTATATATATGTAAAAAAAAAAATAGTTTTTTTTTTTACATTACTAATTTGCTCATCTAATACGATTGAAAATACAATTATAATTAAATTAGAATTTGATGGTAAAAGTGTGAGACTGCTGGTGTGATGTGTCGTCAACCCAGTACGTTTTGGGGTGCTAGCCGTTGTGTGGCATGTCAGATGCTGGATAACGGTACCGGGCAGACCCCGGTCACCGGCCACACCCTGCTACACTCCGCGCCACCACACTCCACTATTACCCAGGAGGAGTACAGGCACCCTCATCGTATATCAGTAGATCTAGAAGCAGTAGAGAGATTTTTTTTTTTATCATTGTTTAAGTTAATGTAGCGTAGGTGTTGAATGATTTCATATTTCAAAAGAATAAGCAACGATGAATCTGGTTTGATGTAGAAATCATATGTCGAGCGGTTTGGACAGGGGTATCCCTGATTCATGATAGGATGAGTTCCCCCATTCTACACCACCAGTACCGTGTTAGACCAGTCGACCACTTGACCGATATGATTCCAACGTCTGCTGGTGGCAGCCCGTTTAAATCGGGTGCATCATATTGCTACAAATAAAAGCGTACGAGCTACAGATTCTCGTTGCTAATTTTCGGTAGAAAATGAAACGTTTTAACGAAAATGATGATAGTTCAGTAAAAGACTTGTGTTGTCTACTTTGCGCGACGTCCACCGAAGGGGAAGCGGGTGGGGAATGGCTTACTTACCCTTTACCATTAGGGACATCACTCAAAATCATCTGACAAACGAACCAGGTAGTGCCCGACGCTCCCAAATCGTAATGGGCCTCTGCCTGACTAGAATGTGTCGTGGATGGGGTGACCCGGAATGTAAACAGATGCCTGTTGAGTTAGGCCTCTTATACTCGGCGAGCTGAGTGTATCGTATCACCATTAAAACTCATGAAACAAGCTTTAGAACCTTCGTGAGTAACTTTCTGCGAGTGATTTCTCTTGTTGCAAGCTGAAATCAGCCAACCATGTTTGCACGTAGGATGGCGTAGTGCCTGAGGAATGCTACCTGTCAATTTTCGACAAGGTGGACAACTGGCGTAAGCTATCGATCGTATGGCGTGAAGGTCAACAGAGGCCCTCAGGCATTTGGGAATGATGCGGACACGGAGCGATAGGGAGTCTGAAAATATTTCTTTTATGAACTGACGATTGAAATTCAATATATGTGGAACTTTTTTCACGGTTATGACATATTGAACGATAATTTTTTCTCTTGGTGATTAAAATGATTGTAGGAATTTTATCCCATTCTTAGTATGAAGACCTTTATCATACCAGTTAACAATCTATATCTGTGAAATATAGATGCCAAATAAGTTATGTTCATCGTATTCTTTTCTTTTATTTCAAATGAAATTATTAGAAAAGGAAGTATTAATTTCACTTTGCAGAACAAAAAGAAAATTTTGTCCTCGATGGAAAGCAGTTCTTTACAGGACGGACTTGTTTGCAAAGTCTTTAAGGCTGTCATGAGTTCCAGTGGATAGATTACCTTGACCCTGAATTGTCCTGAGTCTCAGTGAATAGTTTGAAGGCGGTTCTTGAACTGGTATGTGTTCGTGACAAAATTAGTCTCTCTTGAACAGTCATGACTTCCTGTGAGTAAAGTTGAACAGTCATGACTTCCTGTGAGTAAAGTACCTCTGGTTCTCGAACTATCCTGAGTTCCATTGGTTAAATTACCCTTAATTCTTGGTCTGTCATGAGTTGTGACACCATAGGACATTTACATGCAACTAATTATTGCAGCAAAGTGAATCCTGTACTTTTCCATGTTCAAGGCAGCTGTGATATGGATCTAATAAATAAATTTTTCATGATAGAAGAAAACTGATGTTCGTAGAAAAAAATAGGAGAGTGAGTTTTGGGCAAATGAAAATTCTCGGGCACGTAAATATTCAAGCAAAGCTAATCACTTATTCTTTCTTCTGTCCATACGTAATGAAGTTTTACAAATGTAGCAGAAAAGCTTGGGGCAAAAGTTTCAGCCTAGCTTCGAATGTGTAAAAGAAAATGTTAGAATTTTGAAGCAACATACTCGATTTTGTTTGTTTTTCTTGAAATTAGTACTCATTGGGTAGAAAAGAGTGGATGAGAGGATTAGCCCAGTCACTGATAAAAGGCCTTTGTATATGGTACTGATAATAATTGGTAGAAAAGCAGGTATGGGTATGAGTGTGGGTTGGTATGGCTCAGATTAGGGCTGGAGGAAAAGGCTCCTCCCCAGCGCCTACTTCTTGAAAGCTAAAATAATCATTCCTCACCACGCCTTAATTAAATTGGCCTTTGGGCAGCCTTATGGAATAGCTCTCCCGAGTGAATGTTTGACACTGGGTTGACCCCCCGACAACCCCACTCAGATTTAAGCTATTGGGCGAGAAGCCACCCGCAAACTTTGAACTAGTTTAAACTATGAGCTTAGAATCTTTTGTCTCATGTATCCCGAATGGATTATATTTTAGGAGGACTGACACCTGGGGTCCACAATCCCCCAGTTATGTGGGAGGACCACCACTTTGGGGCCAACATCCCCACAGTATTGTGGGAGGACTACCACCCCCAGAGTTGTGGGATGATGACCACCTCCCGCCTGGGGTCAGCAGCAACGTTATTAAAACAGTCGGATCCCAGAAGGAGTCAGTTTAATCAGGTGCAGTTGTAACATCCGTGTGGGAGACTGGAGGATTGGTTCGCAGATCAATACTTACAGACGTTTTAAGGCATCGCGCGGGGCTGCGGGACCGCCCTTGCTTAACAATCCACTAAACCCTTGTTGATACCGCTCGAAAGTTTTGTTTTGTGTCTGAGACAGAGAAATAAAAGATGAAGAAACGTGTTCCTCTTTGCATGTCGAATAAAGCTTGGTGTCAGTCACTGTCCTAGGGGATGTGTTTATATTGGTCTGGAAAAAGAAAATTGTTTGGAACACGAAATGTGTACACGTTCGTTTACTCCTGGAGGCGCAGTGTATGTCTTTCTTGGGGAAGTCATCGGGAGCAGGACAGAAATTAAGGAATAAGATTATACACCTAATCCTTCTGTCATAATGCGAGTCAGGAACTGCAATGCATGTCCTGACTAAACAGCGTCCTAAATTCATTATTCTGTGCGGGTGTCGGTGGTGGTGTGGCATCAATACCTCCACCACACTCGCTCCACCAGTCCCTGCCAACACTTCCACTTGCTTCGTTGTGTACCGAGACGTTGTACTGGAATATTTTTCCATCGCATATGTTGTCATTTGTTGAATAACTTTAAGTTTGTTGATGGTGTACGTTTATAGTCCATTATGTTTGCTTGTAGATGGTATTCTTAGTACAAGGTCACACACACACACTGCACATAGGTAATGACAGGCAGGCAGACACACACACTAGGATGAGAGGGACTGATCCTTTATTGCCTTGATCTCATTTTCACACATTCAAGCATGGATATTGAGAGTATATAATACACCTCTTGAAAAAAAAAAAAAAGTGATCTTGTAATGCTCAAGTTTGACTGTGTGGAAAGTGAGTGTTATAGGAGCAAATGTGAGACGAGATCTAGAGAGGAGATAAATCGTGGAAGCTACGGTAGCCTCATCAGCTAATTTCTTTGGTTATGCAGAATGGGAAATGGAGTACAGAAGCCAGACACCGGGACATTGCGCTCTGAGGCTCTTTTGAAATTTGTGGTGGAGTAGGAACTTGTGTACCTCTAGCCTCAGATGCTGAGGAAATGCAAGAGGAAAGATTGGTGTAATGAAAGATGTCAAAAATGCAAAGAGAAAGATACGTCAATGCCCAGCAAGGAAGTTACAACGATTATTGAATGTGATGATGTAAGAAATTCAAAAGGAGTGACCACAAGATTAGACTCTTATAGTTGTAGACGATACTGGATGAACCTAACTAGAATAGATAAGTGCGTCAGGCATATAGTGGAGAAAGGAAAATAAGGCAAAACAAATGAAGGGGCGAGGGAGGCAAAACAAATGAAGGGGCGAGGGAGGCAGTCGAAACACCGTTTGTCAACATATCATTAAGTGGTAAGTGCAACGCGCTGTCCTTGTCACTATTGCAAAATCTCGTCTTGCATGGGTAGTTAGATACACTCTCCCTTTCTCATTTATGGAAATAAAGCACCATAAATATTTCAAACCTCATTGCACTCATTAATGATTTCACTCCCACAGGTGTTGCCTTGGATATGGAGGGAGTGAACCTAAAGGGTGGCTCTGGTGAGTACATAGAGGTGGGCTCTGGTGCGTCGTACATCCTGAGTTGCGACTACAGGACTGCTTATGATGATGCAGTCTTACAGGTCCGCTGGCTCAAATTTGGCCATCCTGTGTATTCTTGGAACCTGAATGGCAACCCTTCAGGTACAGTTTATTCTCATCAGTTTATTTAAAAGTTAGTGTACTGTAGGTAATGTATCCGTTTATATTTTGACAAAAGTGGTACCATTAGATTCCTTACATGTACTAGACTTGATGTAGATATGTGATTTTAGGTATAGCACCTCCAACTCCAACAATTTTAAGATCTTGTAAAGTGGGCAGTGCTTTGGAATGGTGGGAAATTACGGGGTGATGGTCATTACTTTTGGCGAAACATAATGAAAGTATTGCCACAACTAAATCGTGGCAGTTGGCAAAGCTTACTACAATGAGGTTTTATGTTTTTTTCTTGGCTCACATCAATGTTTAGATAATCCCAGGCGAATTTAAAAAACCACAGCGTCATTACTTATCCTTGAGAGTTACGCATCTGACTTGTTTGCGATATGATTTGGAACCATATTTGGTTAGTTTTGAATTTGTAGTAGATTTATGGAAAAAGAAATCTTAGAATTTTTACTTTTATCACCGGAAATTCAGTGACGTGTGTTTGTGTGTAAGGAGTGCCGAGAGATACCACGAGTTAATACCCTGCAAGGGAAGTGCCCTTTTTTTCAGTGTACAGACTGAGGAGTGAAGCTGTAATACAACTTAGCATTTAGGGTCTAGAAATGCTTAGATTTATTTCCTACTGATGCATTCCACAGAATTTCCCTATGCGTCACGTGTAAAATCGACTGAATATGTTTGCAAATATGCTGGCTGATTTCAAAAGCCTGTAAAGACATATGGATTGAATTAATGCTTATGGGATCTGACCTACATGGGGTCATATTCCTGTATTTTTATAGACATATGACCTCATTGTTTACCTTCAAAATCAAATGATCCCTGACGCTTTTACATGATGGAATTTCATGAACATTAGCAAGTTATCTTTGTTTTTTAATTGAACTGGTATTTTACATTACTTATTCCATAGGTACATATTTACCCTCTCCATCATAACCCAACCAATAACGAGTTATTTAATGTCGAAAGGACGTTTTTTAAGGGTGAAACGAATTATCACACTCATAAATCACTCTAACTCAGGAAAACGATTCCATAAGAGTAGAACGCAGATCATAATCGTAGAAATGTTTGCTAGTAAATAGATTACTGTTGTTTGTTGTTCATGAAAAATTGCCCCCTCAGGAAGTTTTTTTTTTTTTTTTACCTGATAAGGTTGATGTTATTTTAGGCCGTTTATCAGTATGTCTAGATCCATTTTCACATTTGCTGTAACGTGTGATTAGTGTATTAGAATGGGTACTAGAGCTTTTTTTTTTTAATATTTTCGCGTGATTGTAGGTGAAGAATTTTTAGGAACTAATTATGTCCCATTTGCTTATTTAAGGTTTTTGATCACAAATGTATTGTTTCAGAGTGAAAGTATAGCATATTAGATTTATCATTTGTGTTGATATCGGTTATTGAGTACCTTTAGATTAATTAAATTAAGGGGAAGTAACATGCATGTCAGTGGCTCACATGTTAAACTTACCATTAGTAAATATGGGGAACGCCATGGAGAAAAAAAACCTTAGAACTTTATGCCACTTACATTGCTTCCTCCAAGATGTGCCATACCTACCAGATTGCCCGGCAGACGGTACAGAAACTAGCTTAACCCTTAAAAATCGGCCTAAATCATGAGATGTTTATCTTAATAATGGCGGTCAACAGCATTAAATGTCCTGTAAGGATGGCAACCAACGTCATGTGATGTTTCAATTCTTGCCTTTTTTTTCTTTAGGGTAGCCTGCGAAATTAACCATCCAAATAGGGATTACAGTAAGAGATGTTCAGGTATTAATTTTTGTCTGGATTTTGACAGATGAAACATTCCAGCTTCAATATTTTTTATTAAATATCAACATAATGATAACTGCAGGCATTGATTGTTGTCTGAATTTTGACATGAAACATTCCCGCTTGAATATTTTTATAAAATATCATGAGACATAATGATAACTGCATTTTTATGGTTCATAGTGGGAAATAGAAATGCTTGTTTTGGCTAGTCCTTCAAGATAAGAGAATAACTCAAGAGTTAGCAAGTAGTCTGTAATTTTGATGTTCTTATACTAGAATAACTGTAAAATTTCTTAGCATATTACTATTTATTTTATTACTTCATTCTCAATTTAATGGGATCGATCAGATACACAAGTCTCCATAACATCACTCATACACATCTCTATCCCATGCCTCATTTGTTAAAGTGAAACTAACTCTTCCACTTGTATAAAAATGCCTCTTGAATATTACTTTGCATATTATGTTGGTTCAACATTTACATCCAATGTCTCCATTCATGCCACCTCCATTCAAAAAATGCTTCCATTACATATAACCTCTTGTCAGTTCTCCAACAGCTTCATCTGAAATGTCCTTATCCCTAATCAGTTCTCACTTAATCTGTACATCACTTTTACAGTCTGCCTCTTGCCTTGCACCCTCTACTGCACTTTATTTGTATATATTTGCTTGACAGACCTCTTTTATCCATATGCCTTACTAATGACTTTTATCCATACGCCGTACTAATGACTTCTTTATCCATAACTTTTTCACTTTGTCATTCATTAATCTGTCTACCTTCCTGATTTTAGTTATATCACACAAATTATCCATCTCTCCTGCTCTTACTCCTTCCCTGTGCTTAGCTTTGTACAGTTAGGTTTTGCCGCCATTCATTAACATTAGGACAAGTACGTACTCTTCCATGCAGGTTTCTTGCAAAGTCTTTGCTCACATATTTTCCATTCACCAGATCTCTCTAAGTGCACCAGTGTTATTTAACTCACAGCTTTGTCACCAGTTCTTCCCTCATCATGATTAACTACAAAGACTATTGCATTTTCTGTCACTCTTGGTCAAAACAGGGTGTTAAGCATATCATACATTTTTTGTAAATCATATTTTTAAACAGGCAGATCATACACATATATGTTAGAGGGGAGTTATTTAAGATTCACAGAATTTCTTTATGACTTTATAGTCATTACATTTGTAACTTGTATCATGGAACCTCCGTTTATACAGGTAATATGATCACAATGCTAAGCTATCAGTATATTATAAAAAATATACTAATAACTAGGGGTCCAGCAAACTCAGATTTGAACATACTAGAGTGGTGTACACACTTTAACAGTTGTTTTAATGTGGTGAGTTGAATATGACCATTTTTGTTTTCAGTGTCAGACTCTCTTCTGGGTTTGGTGAACGCTTCTCCAGAGACTGAACCTCATTCGTTGCATTTTGTCAGTATTCAATATAGTCTTGCTGGAAACTACACTTGTGAGGTCTCAACTGCCTCTAACAGTGTTCAGGATACATACTCTCTTTATGTCGTAGGTAAGTTTAATGGCTCATTGTAGTTGTGGTTGCTTTCCATTTCATCCAGAAAACTACTGCACTAATGTCAGCCTCAGTATTTCTGTAAACCTTTCATTGGCCTTTCATACATTGATGCATACAGACCCACCTTGAGGGCTAGGAAACTAAAAATTTCAGGGATCCCAGGCCTGTCAGGGGCATGGAAGATTGATATCAGAAATATTGATAAAACAAAACAACAGAAAATATAGTTAGTTCAAAGATTTTATAGTTTTTTTCATTTTCTGCAGTCTTTTCCTCATGTGCCTACCATGCCCCTTCACCAGGGTTACCCTGGAGGGCCATGATATGCAAATCCTTCCCATGGCCTGAGTCAATTCTTTGCAACTATGAATGCATATAAATCTAGCAAAATATTTTAAGATAAATAAATCATAGTTACATACCATTGCATGGCCATCAGTCATTATATCACAGTCAATATTTTTTTATACAGATACTGTATTCATAACTCTATTGATATTATCAAAACAAATTGTTATTGTACTGGCTAAGTCAGAAGTTTACACCCTAGATTGTTCTATATAGCATTTTAGGTATGTGCATACAACTGTTAGTAAATTTTCTCCATAGTTACCCTCTAACAGTGGCCAGTTAAGGGTGTAGCACGAAAACGCTAAGAAGTGGCACTGGAATATACCAGTTAAGGAGACTTTTGCTGTCGCCACCCTCTTAGGGAGTTCTTGGCGACCTTGAATGCATATAAATCTAACCAAAGATTTTGATTTCAACCATAGTTACATACCATTGTACAGCTATCGCTATATCACAGTATTTCTTCTAGATTTAAATGCTGTACTCATTACTCTGTTGATATTATCAAGACCTACTCTCATTGTGTTAGCCGAATCAGGAGATTAAACCCTAGTTAATACCAAATAGCATTTCAGTTATGTACATAGAGCTATTACTAAATTTACTCCATAGTTGCCTATGCCAGTGGCTTGTTAATATTAAGGCCCTATAAGGCTATAAAGCAGCACTGGAGTTTACCAGATATAGAGACTTTTGCTGTGGCCACCCCTTTGAGGGAGTTCCGAAACAGAATGGGTATCAGAGATTTATTTATATTATTTAATTATACTTTGATGCTGTCTCCCGGGTTAGTGAGGTAGTGCAAGGAAACAGACGAAAGAATGTCCCAACCCACCCACATACACATGTATATACATAAATGCCCACAAGCACATATACATACCTATTCATTTCAACGTATACAAACATATACATACACAGACATATACATATATACACATGTGCATATTAATACATACTGCCTTCATCCATTCCTGCTGCCACCCCGCCTCACATGAAATGATACCCCCCCCTTTCCCCGCGTGCACGCGAGGTAGTGCTAGGAAAAGACAACAAAGGCCACATTCGTTCACATCTCAGTCTCTAGCTGTCATGTCTAATGCACAGAAACCACAGCTCCCTTTCCACATCCAGGCCCCGTAAAACTTTCCATGGTTTGCCCCAGATGCTTCACATGCCCTGGTTCAATCCATTGACAGCACGTCGACCCTGGTATACCACATTGTTCCAATTCACTATTCCTTGCACGCCTTTCACCCTCCTGTATGTTTAGGCCCCGATCCCTTAAAATCTTAATCACTCCATCCTTCCACCTCCAATTTGGTCTTCCACTTCTCCTCGTTCCCTCCACCTCTGACACATATATCCTTTTTGTCACTCTTTCCTCACTCATTCTCTCCATGTGACCAAACCATTTCAATACACCCTCTTCTTCTCTCTCAACCAGTCTTTTTATTACCACACATCTCTCCTACCCTTTCATTACTTACTCGATCAAACCACCTCACACCACATGTTGTCCTCAAACATCTCATTTCCAACACATCCACCCTCCTCCGCACAACCCTATCTGTCGCCCATGCCTCACAACCATATCAGAGATATAGATAGATAATCCCCCCCTCCATATGTTTTATTGAATCTTCCCTTATTCATTACCATAATGTCTACTCCATTACACATTTCAGATTTCTTGAAAGGTAATCGTTGTTACTATCTTGTTTTCTATTTATTTTCAGTACATCTTGTATTGAATAATACATTTAGTACATTTTTCATGTTCATGAGTAAAGTAATACTTTTTCTCATATCTGATTCCATTTTCAAAGTAATGCATTATCCTGGTTCCCATTTATTTTATGTTAAAGGCTTCAATCATGGACAAAACTCTGTATCAAGGCTGGACCTTAATTGAATTATAGAGATAATTATGAAAAGGAAATAGAAAAGACACAGGAAAGTATTTATGAATTTTTGAGGAAGTGAAGAACCTTTCTTCTGAAATGTCTGTCATAGTTATTGGGAAAGACATGAGAAGGTAGAGAGTTCCAAAGCTTTGATGTGTAGGGAAAGAACCAAGTATCAAAATGGCCCACCCTTGAGTTGCCATTGGCTGCCCGTCATTCATACATTGTAAGATTAGAACTTGTAAATCTCTTTTAAGTAATCTGCCTTAAGTTTCTTTATGGCTTAGCAATCAGAATTTTATAAAACTTGTAGTTCTAGTGGCTAAGGTTCATTTTGATATGTTTGATGATGGCACGTTGTCATTCATATCTCTGCATTCTGTTTTGTATGCTCCAGCTTCAGTAATGAGCACTTATAAGTAAATATGAATTAATACAGTGTACATCTTTAAGGAAATATTATCTTAGATAAGTTTGATAAACAGCATATTTTTTCTAGACTTCTATTCTTGTAATGACTCAGAATTAATTTGTCCTTGCTAATGAGAACTATAACAAGCTGTTTTACCCTTATTTTATTTGTGTTGGAGATGTATAAAAGAAAGAGGCAGGAGGTCAAGAGAAAGGTGCAAGAGGTGAAAAAGAGGGCAAATGAGAGTTGGGGTGAGAGAGTATCATTAAATTTTAGGGAGAATAAAAAGATGTTTTGGAAGGAGGTAAGTAAAGTGCATAAGACAAGGGAGCAAATGGGAACTTCAGTGAAGGGGGCTAATGGGGCGGTGATAACAAGTAGTGGTGATGTGAGAAGGAGATGGAGTGAGTATTTTGAAGGTTTGTTGAATGTGTTTGATGATAGAGTGGCAGATATAAGGTGTTTTGGTCAAGGTGGTATGCAAAGTGAGAGGGTTAGGGAAAATGAGTTGGTAAACAGAGAAGAGGTAGTAAAAGCTTTGCGGAAGATGAAAGCCGGCAAGGCAGCAGGCTTGGATAGTATTGCAGTGGAATTCATTAAAAAAGGGGGTGACTGTATTGTTGACTGGTTGGTAAGGTTATTCAATGTATGTATGATTCATGGTGAGGTGCCTGAGGATTGGGTGAATGCTTGCATAGTGCCATTGTACAAAGGCAAAGGGGATAAGAGTGAATGCTCAAATTACAGAGGTATAAGTTTGTTGAGTATTCCTGGTAAATTATATGGAAGGGTATTGATTGAGAGGGTGAAGGCATGTACAGAGCATCAGATTGGGGAAGAGCAGTGTGGTTTCAGAAGTGGTAGAGGATGTGTGGATCAGGTGTTTGCTTTGAAGAATGTATGTGAGAAATACTTAGGAAAGCAAATGGATTTGTATGTAGCATTTATGGATCTGGAGAAGGCATATGATAGAGTTGATAGAGATGCTCTGTGGAAGGTATTAAGAATATATGGTGTGGGAGGCAAGTTGTTAGAAGCAGTGAAAAGTTTTATCGAGGATGTAAGGCATGTGTACATGTAGGAAGAGAGGAAAGTGATTGGTTCTCAGTGAATGTAGGTTTGCGGCAGGGGTGTGTGATGTCACCATGGTTGTTTGATTTGTTTATGGATGGGGTTGTTAGGGAGGTGAATGCAAGAGTTTTGGAAAGAGGGGCAAGTATGCAGTCTGTTATGGATGAGAGAGCTTGGGAAGTGAGTCAGTTGTTGTTCGCTGATGATACAGCGCTGATGGCTGATTAATGTGAGAAACTGCAGAAGCTGGTGACTGAGTTTGGTAAGGTGTGTGAAAGAAGAAAGTTGAGAGTAAATGTGAATAAGAGCAAGGTTATTAGCTACAGTAGGGCTGAGGATCAGGTCAATTGGGAGGTAAGCTTGAATGGAGAAAAACTGGAGGAAGTGAAGTGTTTTAGATATCTGGGAGTGGATCTGGCAGTGGATGGAACCGTGGAAGCGGAAGTGAATCATAGGGTGGGGGAGGGGGCGAAAATTCTGGGAGCCTTGAAAAATGTGTGGAAGTCGAGAACATTATCTCGGAAAGCAAAAATAGGTATGGTTGAAGTAATAGTGGTTCCAACAATGTTGTATGGTTGCGGGGCGTGGGCTATGGATAGAGTTGTGCGCAGGAGGATGGATGTATTGGAAATGAGATGTTTGAGGAGAATATGTGGTGTGAGGTGGTTTGATTGAGTAAGTAATGTAAGGGTAAGAGAGATGTGTGGTAATAAAAAGAGTGTGGTTGAGAGAGCAGAAGAGGGTGTTTTGAAATGGTTTGGTCACATGCAGAGAATGAGTGAGGAAAGACTGACCAAGAGGATATATGTGTCAGAGGTGGAGGGAACGAGAAGAAGTGGAAGACCAAATTGGAGGTGGAAAGATGGAGTGAAAAAGATTTTGAGTGATCGGGGCCTGAACATGCAGGAGTGTGAAAGGTGTGCAAGGAATATAGTGAATTGGAACGATGTGGTATACCGGGGTCGACGTGCTGTCAATGGAGTGAACCAGAGCATGTGAAGCGTCTGGGGTAAACCATGGAAAGTTGTGTGGGGCCTGGATGTGGAAAGGGAGCTTTGGTTTTGGTGCATTATTACATGACAGCTAGAGACTGAGTGTGAACGAATGGGGCCTTTGTTGTCTTTTCCTAGCGCTACCTCGCATACATGAGGGGGGAGGGGGTTGTTATTCCATGTGTGGCGGGGTGGTGATGGGAATGAATAAAGGCAGACAGTATGCATTATGTACATGTCTATATATGTATATGTCTGTGTGTGTATATATATATATATATGTATACGTTGAGATGTATAGGTATATATTTTTGCGTGTTTGGACGTGTATGTATATACATGTGTATGTGGGTAGTTTAGGCCATTCTTTTGTCTGTTTCCTTGGGCTACCTCGCTAACGCGGGAGACAGCGACAAAGCAAAATAAATAGATAAATAAATATAACTGGTTTTGGTATACAATTCTGCATTAAATGACCTCTGTCATATAATGATGATTTGTTATTATTCTTTTAAGTTGTTTTGTTCTTTGTTAGATTTTGATCATTTCGGTAATTAGCGTTATGTCAGATAACTGAATGAGATCTGTGATCAGCAATTTTTTATTCTATTGGGTCTAGCCATGCTTTTGATTAAGAATTTATTCGTCTCTAATCTTTCATCAGGTTTTTGTTACCACCGAGCTCGTTTGCATGTTGCTATATAATATAGTAAGATCCCAGAAGATATTGGCATTTAACATCTTTTATTACTGTTTTCAAGTTACTTATGGTACATCTACCCTCCTCCATCAGCTGCTTGTAAATTATCAGGATTCTTCATTCGTTGTCAGACCTTTGCCAAATTTGATGCATAACTCCATGCCAGTAAGGTCTCAAAGAGTTTCAGTAGCTGACATTTTCTGTCAATAATTAATGATGGTATATGGCCCTTTTACTTGACTTGGAAGTCAAGCCTGAGAATAGCTTAGTGTATTCTCTAGTTTTCCTCATTTTATGGTACATTCAAACTAGATTTGGTATGTAGGTAAGATTCAAATTCAGGCAGATCCATGGGTGACATATGGTCAGCAAAACTATCCACTATACTGAAGAAGGTCATTTATTGACTAATCTGTTGATTTATCTTTGCCCCATCAGAACTCATGACGGATTATGTCAGAAAGTTTGGACACAACTGAGATCAGCCTATACTTTCACAAATTCTTGTTTCCAAAATCAAAATATCATGGGACAAGTTAATGGGATCAGTTAACTGTGGTTGTGACATTAAGTAAAGAAGTGTAATAGTATGTATGTTGTAGATTTCCCTCACACTTGTACCTGAAATTGGTTGTTTTGCATGTCTGTTGTTGTAAACCCCCAGATGCCTCATCATTCCCCTACGAAACTCGTGTACAAGTTCTAAGTACAATAAACAATAGCAGCGGTGCAATCATCGAGAACAAGTATGAAGTTGAAACTGGTATGGCAGAAGATAACATTGTTTTTGAAGATGCTGATTGCATACTGGTTTGGTCTTTCTCAACACCTGCCATCTTTCCTCGACCAAATGTCACATGTGGTTACTACTCTTTTGACTATGATGATGTCATACGCCGCCTCCCTGCTGGCCTTACGATGCACAAGTTCCCCAATGGGTCATGGCAGGCATCCTTTGATTCTACTCATGTTGAGGTCAGTAGGGAATGTTATTTTTGCTTTACTTAAAAATAGATTTAGAACAGATTGCTCATATTAGTATAAAGTTAAAATGTTATGGCTGTGCTCCTTGTGGGAGCAGGGGAATATGGGCTCCTGTAGAGCAAGAAGGACCTTGAGGACACAAGTCCTTCGCACCAGCTAATGATGATTTGATATTATCAAAAATCTCTTCTTACTCATGGATTATTATTTGTTGGAACATTGAAGAGTGTGTGGAAGGTAAGAATGTTATCTTGGAGAGCAAAAGTGGGTATGTTTGAAGGAATAGTGGTTCCAACAGTTTTATATGGTTGTGAGGTATGGGCTATAGATCGAGTTGTGTGGAGGAGGAGGGATGTGTTGGAAATTAAATGTTTGAGGACAATATGTGGTGTGAGGTGGTTTGATCAAGTAAGTAATGAAAGGGTAAGAGAGATGCGTGGTAATAAAAATGGTGTGGTTGAGAGAGCAGAAGAGGGTGTGTTGAAATGGTTTGGACACAGAGAGAATGAATGAGGAAAGATTGACAAAGAGGATATATATATGTCAGAGATGGAGGGAAGAAGAAGTGGGAGACCAAATTGGAGATGGAAGGATGGAGTGGAAAAGATTTTGAACGATTTGGGCCTGAACATACAGGAGGGCAAAAGGCATGCAGTGAATTGAGTGAATTGGAACAATTTGGTATACTGGGGTCAACGTGTTGTCAGTGGATTGAACCAGGGCATGTGAAGCGTCCGGGGTACACCATGGAAAGGTCTGTGGGGCTTGAATGTGGAAAGGGAGCTGTGGTTTTGGTGCATTACACATGACAGCTAGAGACTGAGTGTGAACGAATGTGGCCTTTTTTGTCTGTTCCTGGCACTGCCTCGCTGGAGGGGGCAGGGGGGGATGCTATTTCGCTTGTGGTGGTATGGCAAAGGGAATGGATGATGGCAGCAAGTATGAATATGTACATGTGTATATATGTATATGTTGAAATGTATATGTATGTATATGTGCGTGTGTGGGTGTTTATGTGTGTACATGTGTATGTGGGTGGGTTGGACCATTCCTCACTTGTTTCCTTTCCTTGCACTACCTTGCTAATGCATGAGCCCATGGTTGAGTATAATGATAATGAAAAATTATTATTTTTTTTATTTCAAACTATTCGCCATTTCCTGCGTTAGCAAGGTAGCGTTAAGAACAGAGGACTGGGCCTCTGAGGGAATATCCTCACCGGGCCCCCTTCTCTGTTCCTTCTTTTGGAAAATTAAAAAAAACAAAACAAGAGGGGATTATTATTATTATTATTATTATTATTATTATTATTATTATTATTATTATTATTATTATTCATTACATCTGATTATATATTATGCAAGACAGCTAGAGTGGATGTGAATGAATGAAGCCTTTTCTTGGTCTGTTCCTGGTACTACCTTGCTAACAAGGGAAACAGTAAGCAAGTATGAAAAATGAAGAAAAGAAGGATATGCTTGTCAAGGATATGTAATTATGTCACCATAGTTGTTTGATCTCTTTATGGATAAGGAGGTGAAGAGCAGGTTTAGTGTGTGCTTGGGGTTGGGGACATGGGAGTGAATCATTTGCAGTTTATAAATGATATGGCTCTGGTGGCAGACTCCAGAGAGAAACTTAAGAAGCTGGTCACATAGTTTTGGGATAGTGTGGAAGGAGAGTCAAGATTGAATGTATAAAGTATTGACATGCAGCATGGAGGTGGGACAGGATGGTTTGAGTAAGTTTGAAGAAAGTGGAGTTCTTTAGGTACCTGGAAGGAGACTTAGCATTAGATGGAATCATGGGGAGGGAGATGGAGCCAAGGTCTTGGGATGCTGTGAGGAGTGTGTTTTAAGGCAAAGATGAGTGTGTTTGAAGGTATATTAGTCCTGACAATTTTGGTTGGATGTGTCTTGGGTCCCAAATGCAAAAGAATAGAAGAGGCTGGATGCATTAGGAATGAAAAGCCTAAAGAGATTATATGTGTAAGGCAGGTTGAGTGAATGATGAATGACAGTGTAAGAGAGAAGTGTGCAGTGCAAGTGCACTATGACTGAGAAAGCTTACCTAGGTATGCTGAAATGGTTTGGGCATATGGAGAGGGTGAGCAAAGAAAGAATGACTAAATGGTTGTGCTTATGAAAAGTGGATGGAGAAAGGGGAATGAAGAGCCCAAGAAGCAGATGGAATGAAGTGAAAGGTGGGTGAGGGATGGAATGAATTAGATCATTGTGGTATATTGGAGTAATGGTAATGAGCTGAACCAAGGCATATGAAGCAGTCAAGATGAACCATGGAATAGTCTATGACTGGGTTTGGCTGTGGATGACATCCTTAGGTGCTTGCAAATGGGGCAGTTTTTTGTTTGTTCCAAAAATTGCCTCAGTATGATGGCTGGACCAGTTATATAATAGCTTTGACCCTCAAATTGCTACAGTAGAAACACCAGTTGATGATGCTTAGTTCACTGCAGTGATTCCATGGGTTCCCACTTTCATTTGAATTCCCATCAGATATTTGATTCCTTTAGTTAACCTTAGATATCACCAGCATTCTGCCATCATAGCTGGAAAAAGTATCATGTCTTAATTAGCCATATGTATCATCATAAAAGATATATGTTCCTCAATATCCCATGCTCTTAGTCCAAATAAAACACCAGCTAATGAAAATGTAGGTAATTTTAGATACAGAGACAAATACTAGTATTATTTCATATATTTTAGTGATATGAAAGCATATGATATATTCAGGAAAACCAGAAAATGTTCTCGAAGCTTGATTGTGGATAGAGGAGCTTGGCGTTATACATGAAGTGAGAGAGTAGATTTGAGCAATTGAATGTCAATTTCTTTGTTTCTAGGACTGCCTCACAGCAAACTAGTACAATAAGAAAGAAAATGATTAATATTATTGAGTTTTTGATAATAACATTGTCATTTATGCAAAATAGATTATTTTGTATTGTAAAGAGTCAACTTTTATAGAAAATGATTTGTGTGTAGTAAGATTAGCTTATACAGTATAAATGAATGCTGGAAAATTATTTGTTTAAGAAGAGATCTATGTAAAATATCACTTTGAAAAGAAATTGTTCTACCTTGGCCACTTTCCCACCTCAGCTTGGTGTATTCAGAACCCTAGCACACTTATGTACATGAAAGTATCCACCTTCTAAAGGATTTTTTTCCTTGTGATTGATATAAATATGTTCTGTGAGGGATTTTTTTTCTCTGTTTGTCTTTATTTTTTCACACACAACTCAAGTCTTTTGGGATTAGTTGCACTATTTAAGGGCTAAACTCTGGAAAGATACATTGCATTTAGTGAAACTATGGTTTGAAAGCAAAAGCGAGGATGGAGTGACATTTTTGGTATGGTTGTATAGTTTCACTGGAATTGGTTGAAGATGACTAAGTAATGTTTATAAACAATGAAATGAATTAATTATTTTAGGTGTGTCAGCTGAATATGGACAAAATATGTTTGGCAGAGCACAGTTGTCACAGAAGTAGTATTGACCTTACCATTAGTAATGACATTAACTGCAAATTATTATATTTGATACTCAGAAAACTCCATCAGTGTAAATGGCCTGGAAGATATGAAAGATTGATCACTAGTACTTCATTACATCCACCACCTGCAATTGAAAAACTTGTAAATCTTCATTACTCTTTAAGCTTTCACTGATCACTTCAAAATGTCGTCATTTTGCCCTCAGGAAACTCTCCAGCTTGCATGTGGAAGATCATGTCATCTCCATGGAGTTGTGTTTTCAGGATTATCATTATCTCTTCCTTCACCGCCATACCCAAGGAACCCTTTCTGTGGGGTTGTTGTTGTGCTTAGGACCACACGTCAAAAGCTCTGGCAATGTGTATGGGGTGTTTATGGGTTGATCACAAAACAATTGAGGAGTAAGTGTTCAGTTTGGAAGCTGCTTTGTGGGAACAAGGGTTTTTGTGGTACACAAATGAGAAGAGTGTAGTTTCAGCTAGGTTTATGTCTCGTTGGGTGGTGTTTAAGATTGGTTTCGGAGGGCTGTTGTTTAGCATTTCTCAGGTCCATTTCAATGTGTATATGTTTTGTCATTGTTGGGTTTGTTGTGGGAGGGAACCTATGGTTATAGGTTGTTGAAGTGCAAAGGAAAGCATAAATTTTATATTTCTTCCTGAGGTTTGTGGATGGTTATAAAGTGGTTTGGATGAGAAGGGTTTAGTACTATCACAAAGAACTTAGTACTGAGATGTTGAGACGAGATTATATTGGAATTAATTGTATTCTAATTATGTGATGTAATTTTGCATAGTTATTGTTGCTTGGGTAGTGTCAGGATGCTCTGATGTGATTGTGAGGTCATGTCTCGTAGGAAGAGACAGTTGGAAGGAGAACTGCTTCTTGGAGAACTCTAATGAAATCTCTCTGAGTGACAGCATGCTTTTGTGTAAACATAAAAGACAAGAACATTAATTTGAATGCCTGATTGTAAAAGTGAAAGTAACGATGCAGAAATAATATTGTAAGGTTGTGTGATTCATGTGTTACTGCAGTGCTTGTATCATATGAATGTAAAAATTTAGTTCAAGACTACTGTACTTCATAAAATGATGATGTAGAAAAATATGCAGGTAAGAAAAATGGTATCCTGTTTTTCTCTAGTGGTTGTAATAGATGTTGCAATATAACAGTGTGCCACCATGACAGTAAGTTGTCATTGAACTACACACCATTGTATAGGTTGTTTTACTCAGTTCTTTCAATTTATTGCAAAACAGAAAAGCTGAAATGACAGATAGAAGAGTGATTTATACATGAATTTGTATGCATGATATGTTAATAGGAATTGTTTTTGTGTGCCTTTGGTGATTCTTAATGAATTTTATTCATAATTTTCCTGTATAAGTATGCTGCAGTTCATGACAGGATGATGAATGTAGTTATAAGTACTTATAGACAATGATATAGATTGAAGTCAAAAGAAAAGATTGCCACTGGAGATCTTGTTTCCCTCAGGTGGCAAGCATTCCAAGGAACCACCGACTGGGCTGCAGTGTGCGTATTCCTGGGATCTCGTACAGGAAGATCATCAAAGCTGACGATGACTTTTTAGTGGATACATACAGTAAGATCTTCAACTTAACTTTTAAAGTTTATACTGATTCTGTGTATGCACAGTTCCTACTTAATTTAAGTTCTGTAGTACCTATTTTCATTATCCAAATTTTAAACTGCTTGTCTGGTTCATATGGCTTTGGAATATCACCAGACATTATACTTCATAGATTTTAATGATTAGAGTATAGTCTTTGTAATTCTGTACTGGTCTAGATTATATTTTATGAGGAAAGAAAGCATGTTTTGAACCCATGATGGTATTTTTTTTCAGAGGGAAAGCCAGTAAGTAAGACACATGAGAAAAAGCTGTTCGCTTTGGGATCATAGACATAACTCTCATGATATAGTGTGGTTTATTATGAACTAGCCCAAAAGACAGGTTTGTCTTGGACATCACTTTGTTAGCCACTGTCCCACTGTTTTCTCTGTGAATCCAAAGCCATAAGCTATTCATGTGAATGACTTCAGCTTATTTCTGCAAAATTACAAACTTCACTCAGTGAATGAAAAAAGTAAAGAGGGGACGTAAAATGAATGCATGGGAATGCTTGCCTGCTGGTTGTCAGTGTAAGAAGAATAGCTTTTCACGAGTTCAGAATTTATTTTCTTCGTAACTGGATGTAGCCAGTGAGCAAGGGAAATGGGAACATACCCAGAGGAAGGATAATGGCAAGTTTCTAAACCAAAGATATGGAGTGATAGACTGTGGTCAAAGAAGGGATGTTTGTCAGAATCCTCTCAAACAAAAAACCGCAATTTTTTTGTCTTTGGTGTACAATAGTGGTATCAGGCAACTCAGATATAGTAAACAAGCATAAGATGAAGGCAAGCGAGTATGAATATGTACATGTATATATATGTATATAGCTGTGTATGCATATGTATATATGTTTGTATATGTGTCTATGTTGATATGTGTGTTTATGCATTTATGGTCATATATGCATATATGTGTCTATGTGAGTGGATGGGCCTTTCTTTCCCTGTTTCCTGGCACTGCCTCACTGACATGGGAAACGGTAATCAAGTATAATGAAATAGATATGAAATATAAATCAGACCAGAAATGACAAATTGGTATAAAAGCTATTTGAATATATTACAAATAAACCAAAAACCTTTTGAGTTTGTCATCATCATACATCAGGAACTTGACCTATTATGGAACTGATTTGATGAAGGGTAAAATATATTTTTGAACCACAGTATGAATGTTATAGTAATAAGTAAATAAAGAATCATTGAAAGATATAGATAGCTGCAATTAAATTTTTTTTGATGTCAGAGTAGATATTATGAAACACATTTTACGTTATATACTTGTACACTTTGGCTTCAGACAAAAGCACAGCATCTAATGAAGTGTGTCTCCAACAGTTGATTCAGCAGGTTGCCCAAGCCTGAATTTGGACCATACACCAGACTTAGCGGTGGAAATCCAGGATGCCACCTACACCTGCCGCAATAATGTCCTGCCCAATGATAGAGGTGGAACAGCTGTTGCAAGGTTAAGGTCAGTCGTTTGGTCACATTTAATAAGATACAATCGTATTTCAAAGCTCAGTGGAATATACAGTTATGATCTTTACTTTATAGGGAATATATTTTTTGTTCAGACTACAGAAATTGTATGATAGCTGTCATAGCAAACTTATACACTTTTACATTTATAGGCATTGCAGATTACAGTTTTACTTAACTTACCATCATAGCTTTCACAAGAACAAAAACACTATTAAAATAATAAACTACCAAGGATGCAATCTTGTACCAGTAGTCAACACAAGATTCACAACTTTAGTTTTACCTTCCATATTCACAATACAAGCTACGGGTGAGGATGTACAAGATATATAGTTGTAGTTTGTTTCAAATTGATTAATGAGTCACATCGTAATTACCCTTATGAGGTAGTTTCGTTTATTAGCCAGTTCATTTTTGTTTGTTTTGTTTTTGTTTATAGTACATCCATATTCCACATCTCTTTCTCACTTTTCAATAATTTGAAAGTTAAAATCACTAGGCCAGATGATAGTTGGCTCGAGCTTATACAACAGAAATGTGGAATTTTGATAAATTGGTTACATTATTGCTCTGAAGAATGGAAATTCAAGATGCATAATTATGAAATTGTCATTGAAGTAGCAAAGAAAGTGATGGATGAAGTGTTGAGTTCGTAAGGAAATCTGTTAAAAATGAACATGGCAAGAAGCCCACGCCACCCATGACCATTAGTTTAAGAATGACATTTAGAAAATAAATTTTTACACTGAATATTAGTGTATTCAGTTCTAAAAGCTTTTTCTTTTCTTGTTTTCAGTTGCCCAGAGGGTCATGCTGCTGTATTCCCTGATGGCTCAATAGAGGTGGGCTGGGACATGGAGCTCAGCTGTCAGGAAAATGATATGGGTTGGCGCACGTTCAGTAGCAAGGATCAGCCAGTCCTGGGCAAGCTTATTGACCTCCAAGAACTACCTTACTGTAGTAAGTCAAGGCAGGGTGTTCTGATTAAAGCTTTTAAATGGAACACTTCTTCATTTTGCCATTTTTTGTTATAAAGTAGACAAGGGTGGAAGTGATAACAGGTAGTGATGAAGTGAGGAGATGGAGTGAGTATTTTGAAGGTTTGTTAAATGTGTTTGATGATAGAGTGTCAGATGTAAGGTGTTTTGGCAGGGTGGTGTGCAGAGTGAGAGAGTCAGAGGGAGTGGTTTGGTGAAGGGAGAAGAGGTGGTGAAAGCCTTGTGGAAGATAAAATCCAGCAAGACAGCTGGGTTGGATGGTATTGCAGTTGAATTTATTAAGAAAGCTTACTGTTGTTGATTGGTTGGTAAGGATATTCCCTGTGTGTATGGATCATGGTGAGGTGCCTGAGGATTGGCAGATGCATGTATAGTGCCATTGTACTAAAGCAAAGAGGATAAAGATGAGTGTTTAAACTACAGAGGCATAAGTTTCTTGAGTATTCCTGGAAAATTGTATGGGAGGGTATCATATTGGGGAAGAACAGTGTGATTTGAGAAGTGGTACAGGATGTGGGGATCAGGTGTTTGCTTTGAAGAATGTGTGTAAGGAATACTTTAGAGAAACAGATGGATTTGTATATGTCATTTATGGATCTGGAGGAGGCATATGACAGGGTGGATAGAAATGCTTTGTAGAAGATCTGAAGAGTAAATGGTGTGGGAGGTAAGCTGCTAGAAGCAGTGAGAAGTTTTTATCAAGGGTGTAAGGCACGTGTAGGAGTGGGAAGAGAGGAGAGTGGTTGGTTCCCAGTGAAGACTGGTCTGCAGCAGGGGTGTGTGATGTCCCTATGGTTTAATTTGTTTATGGAGGGGGGTGGTTAGAGAGGCAAATGCAAGAGTTTTGGAGAGAGGGGTGAGTATGCAGTCCGTTGAGGATGAGAGGGCCTGGAAAGTCAGTTGTTGTTTGCCAATGTTTCACCTCCAATAGCTGATTCAAGTGAGAAATTGCAGAAGTTGGTGATTGAGTTTGGAAAATTGTGTGAAAGGAGAAAATTGTAAATGTGAATAAGAGCAAGGTTATTAGATTTAATAGGGTTGAGGGACGGGTTAATTGGGATGTAAGTTTGAATGGAGAGAAATTGGAGGAAGTGAAGTGTTTTAGATATCTGGGAGTGGACTTAGCAGTGAATGGAACCATGGAAGTGGAAGTGAGTCACAGGTTTGGGGAGAGGGCAAAGGTTTTAGGAATGATGAAGAATGTGTGGAAGGAAAGAACTTTATTGGAAATGAAATGTTTGAGGACAGTATGTGGTGTGAGGGGATTTGATCGAGTAAGTAATGAAAGGGTAAGAGAAATGTGTGGAAATAAAAAGAGTGTGGTTGAGAGAGGAGAAGAGGGTGTGTTGAAATGATTTGGATATATGGAGAGAGTGAGTGAAGAAAGATTGACCCCCTTTCGGCGACTACGACATACGGGAAATATGTGGGAAGTATTCTTTCTCCCCTATACATATCCCTGGGATAGGGAAAAAAAAATACTTCCCTGTATTCCCTGCGTGTTGTAAAAGGTGACTAGAAGAGGTGTTACTGGACCCTGCAAGCATGAGGTTACACATTGGTTGAAAAGCTGTATCAATGGGAATATAGTCTCATTAAGGAACATCTCATTCCTAAGAAGTCCTTATTTCCTTGCAACTGGAAGTAGCACAGCTTTGGATTGCTGGAGCCTCTGAAAAAAAAAAAATCTTGGTTGGCACCAGAAGTCTTTCATAGAAAGAACTGGGATGATTGTAAAAAAATGAATATATTTATCTTGACACTCATATTCAATATCTTTCTTGCAGAGCCTGGTGTGTTCAATATAGCGATTAGGGGTGGTGCTGATTCGTTCTTAATCTCCTCAACGTTATTGCTGTTAGTTATAATATTTAAACTTTGACACATTGTCAGCGGAAGAAAATTGTGAATTACTTACTTCAGGTTAGTGGTATGGTATTCCTCAAATCCAAAAGAAATACTGTGGGCACTATTAGTGTATATTTGTTAGGAACTACATAATGTTTGTTCTCACTACTAACATACTTAGCATTTCTCTAAATTTAGACACTGTATTTGATGTTGATGGATGGTACTGTTATTCTCTCTACTTTCTGTGAAATGCATACAAGGAAATTAAGTGTATAAGTGTGGAATGAGTTTGAATGAAAACAAAATTTTTTATAATTAATTATGAAAGCGATAAGATATCATTGGCTGCATGAGGTTTGAAGGTAAGTTCGCATGGTTCACTGATAATGTTAAGATGAATACAGCACCATCACTGCACAAAGGAGGCAGCTTAGCCATGTTTGATAAATTTGCTGTTTTACGTCAAGTAAATACAGAAATGCCATTCATATGTAAGTTTAAAGTACTTAATGCTGCAGTGAGTTCATCACTGTTATACAGATCAGAAGTATGGTTAACATTTGGGCTATTTAGACTATATAATAAGTTGATTAAATGTTTACTTAGAGATGGAGAAATACAAGCATGAATTTAAGTTCTGTTGAATCAGGGATACCACCAGTACAATATTTGATCTTGAAGAACAAATGTTTTCTGGAGTTGAGGCTTCAAAATAATAATGTTGAAGAGCCTTTCTATGTTTTATATGATTTATGTTAAAGGGAAAGTAGTCCAGCTTTTAGATTTATGAGGATTCTAACTAACAAGTGATCTACTGAGTACAATAAGGAATACAGTTGTCAACACGCTAGACTCTGCAGCAGAATATGTAGCACATAGATCTAAGTTAATCCCTGACTTAGCAACTCATGATATACATAAATTCTAGTAAGAAGTTTATATCCAGCTACTGGTGTAGATCATTCACAAGATTAAGACTGATGTCACATGAAATGAGATTTGAAACATGATGATGGAGTTGTACATTAAAATTAGGTTGTGCTCATGTGATGGGCACAAAGTGCCATTTAATTGATGGATATCAATTATTTTGGTATGTTGAGTTTTTCCTCTCTTAATGACCTTTAGTCTGAGAGAGACCATCATGGTGCTTTGTGTAAATATATTATGAAGTGTTACGTATATACAAGTAATCATGTAAGAAGTGATATAACCCTGCATGTACTTTATTGTTGCCTTTTTTTTTTTTTTGAGATGTACTATATAATACATTAACATATGAGCTGTTATTTATTTATTGATGTATATGTTGCAGCCCAATATAATTTGCAATTGTGTATTTTTCTGGACTAAACAGGAATGTGTAGATTTAGTCATATGCTGTTTAGTAATATTTTTTTGGCAGTTAGCTAAGTAGGAGTTAGTTTTCCACTGACCTCTGTATTCCTTATGAAATCTGGCTAGAACTTTTATTTTACCTATATTTTTTTGATTTGGGATGATTTCAGCATTTTTTTAATATAATGAGTTTAGCTGTGGACACCACCCATCTATACACTACTAAGGCTGATTTGGCATATCATAAGACCCGTCATGCTCATGATGAATGCACATCTACTGCTTGATCACCTTGCTCTCTCCCTCTTTTTTTATTTTTAAAGGCTCCAGTCACAGACAAAAATCCACATCAAGGTTGGGCCGTAATTGAAATATAGAGTATTAAGAAAGAAAAACAAAAGACAAGGGAAAGTATTTAGAAATTTTGTAGAAAGCAAAAAACCTTTAGAAATGTTGCAGATCATAGCTATTGGGAAAGGCATGTGTAGGTAGAGAGTTCCAAAGCTTCAGGTTCAGTGTGTAGGGAAAGAAACGTTATCAAAACGACCCATCCTTGAGTTGCCAATGGCCACACAGTAATCATCAGACACAGCAGCTTGCCGAGTATTGCATGGTCTAGCTAGTGGTGGGGGCATACAAGCAGCCAGCTCTCCTGAGCAGAATCCAAAGTAATTCCTATAGATTAGGGAAAATGAACCAAAATTGCAGTGTAGGGCAAGGAGGTCAATTTGGAAGTTAGCCTGGGACAATTTATAAGGGAGACTGCTTTCAACTCTGTCAGTTAAGGATGCAGAGCTAGAACCACCCCTAATCTGATAGCAGTACTCCATACAAGGACGAATCAATCCCTTGTATAAGCAGTACTCCATACAATGACAAACCGATCCCTTGTATAAACGGAGTAACTGTTCAGAAGCTTAGACATCAAAACAGGACACCCAGTTTCCTGGAAGCAGACTTTAGCTGTCCTCCTAACGTGGGGTTTTCAAGAAAGAGTAGATGTTACATTGATACCATGAGTCAAGAGGTGGAATTGCAGAACCATCAAAGGTGAGACAGGAGTTGAGAAGTTTTGGTAGAGAGATGGGTAGAAACTGGGTTTTGAAGGCATTAAACTTAGCTAGATTTCGTGTACCTTGTCCTTGTTTATTGAGGAAGCTGTGTCAAGATGAGATGCAGATCGAATGAGAGAAGAAGGAGCAGAATTGAATGAAGTAGATAAATGCAATGTTGAGTCTTCAGCATGTAAGTGCATTTGATTATTTGTGGAGGAGAGATCATAGTAAGAACAGAAAAAGTGTAGGGGACTGGACAGAACCTTCAGGGACACAGCTTTTGATGGAGAAAGGGGGAAGACTGATCCATCAACAATCACGGAGATAGATCAGTCAAAGAGGAAGCTAGATATGAAGGAGCAGATTGATGGAAGGTAGCCAAAACAGAGGAGCTTAAAGATGAGACCCCAGTGCCACACTCTGTCAAAGGCTTTGGATGTGTTAAGGGCACTTACACATGACTCTCCAGAATCTTTCAGGGATGATGACCAGTCATTAGTAAGATAGGAAGGAATAGCACTAGTGGATCTTGCCATAAGGAAGTCATACTAGTGATCAGAGAGAAGAGAGTTTTTAGGAGTCTTAGGATATGGGAGGTGAGGAGGGTTTCAAAAACAATAGAGGGGTCAGGATGGTCATCCTTCTTAGGGATGGCACACTCTCCAGGGCTTGTGGTCCCAGCTATTGGATGTCATCAGCTTCCTGATTGCTATGGGAGCCCCATACAAGATAGAAGGGACTCTTGTGAAAGGTGGGTAAAAAATATATGGGTTCTGGGGAATAGGAGCCTGAACATAAGAGGGAGAGATGTGCATAGGACAGTGAATAGGACTAATGCAGTATATGACGGCAGTATCCTGTCAGCAGGCTGAATCTTTGCATAAGTTGAGTAAATCAAGTAATAGCAGTCTGTGGGTCTTGACTATATTGTATAGGACAGCCATACACTTGGGTGTAAAGGAAGCCTATGTTAGGTTATTCATTAAACTGCATCATTAATGCAGGAGAAACAGTTTAGATACTGGAAAAAAAGCTAGAACTCTATGGTAGTAGATACATTCTTCCTCAGTTCTGTATGTTCTCTGTGATACCATACCCCTTCTAAGGTTGATATATGGTGCACCTTGTCATTTTACCATTTAAGATTGTCTGCACTTAATATACCATCCATCTCTAATGATTTCTGGCTGGTTACTGAAAAAATATGCAGCATCGTTTTTTTTACGTTTTTTTAGTCTTGTATTTACCACATTGCAGATAGTGGATACTAATATACAGTAATAAAAAACAAAATATTTTATTCAGTTCTGTACAAATGCTGTGAACTGTTAGCAGTGATTATCTTCACAGAGAAAAAACTTGTAAAATCAGCAATATTCCAATAGAACACAGTTCAGATTTAGGATTGGAACTTCATACAAAAGTGAAGGGAATAGCAATGAAAGTTTTTTAGGTGACTGCCCTATTTGTGCATTTTTGTAAATAAAACAGCATGCAGTTATTAAGTATTATGCATTTTATATCAGTACTATCTATGATTTTCTCTAATAAAAGTCATGAAATACCAATCTGCAGTAAAGACTGTTTCTGTCATATGTATACTACAAGTAAGTGAAATAATTGAATGTTCTTTTCTGTGCTACTTTAGGAATAAGAAACAAGTTTCATTAATAATTTAAGAAAGTAAGACCAAGGCACATAACCTAGAAATACTGATATACAAGTTATATAATATAGCAAAAGATAATCATATATACAAAGAAACTTAAGAGATCAACACTCGACTTCAATAACCGAGTGTCAGTTTTCAAAGTACTGACAAGATCTTACTGTACACCACAAAACTACAATAAAAAAAAGTACAGATTACCATAAAACTACAAAAAGTATGTAATAAGGTAAAATAAATAACAAGTAATACCTTTCTTTTCATGAGCTAGAGAAGTACAGTACATATTTTAACTGAGGTTGATCCATCAATTGGATACAGTAACTAAGTTTTTCTCTGTTTAACCAAGTAATGAAATACAAAAAGGTGTACACTTCCTCTGGGAGTACTGCAATATGGTCATGTGGTGAAAAATAACTACTGTAGTTATTTCAACAATAGGAACACCAGTATAAAATATGAAAATTATAATACAAATAATTTAAGAAATTTTCTCATAAAAAATAACAGGGTGAACTTCACAAATACTCTCACAATATATCCTGCTAAACTAGCCACTTGCATATGTTCTTCAAAAGACACACACGTACATATACATAATATAACCTCCACAACCCTAATAGGAGAATCATGCGAGTGAAAATTTCATGTATTTTTCTTTAAAAAGTACCAATCATCCTTGTATAAAAATTACCTCAAGTATCACTATTTTCAAATCATGAAAATATACATATAATGTATAACAAATTATATCTGAAGAAACCTATCACTTTCTCCCAGTACAATAAGCACGACTAGTTTGTAACATCCTCCCTATCCACAAATTCTCAACCCTCCCTTCTAACTCCTTATTGCCATCCCACCATATCCTGACTTCAAGAAGCCAATAACGCTAAGTTGTGCCTGGACTGAGACTCAAAATCATGTGACTGGGATTAATATTTTTCATAAAATAAAAACATCTCTACTAAAACTCATTCATAACTTACATTCACTCACAGAATTATGACATTCTCTGAAAAAATACTTTGGATATTTCTTTTTAGGTTAAAAGATGAAGGGCTAAGATGACCAAATGTATGCTTGAAAAAGTAATCTTTAAATGTAAATAACATTCACTGACTGGCTTATCTATTTTGGTAGCATTCTCATTGAATTTGACTATTAGGAACTTTATACATATAGGGGGTATATGAAAATACAGACATGCCGCCCACTCAATTTCACCATCAGAAACCTGACAAAACCTTAATACGCTTGAAGGACCCTTTATTATAAATCACATTTAAGATTTCCATGTTATTATATCTCCTAAATAAGCAACTAACGAGTAATGAAAGATAAATATGAATATGAATACAAGGATGTAACATCCTCCGAGATGAATGTGAACATATGTGAAGTCCATTTATGATAATGAATTCATGGAAGAACTAACCCTCTCACAGTCAAATATGTGAAATATAAAAAATTTTGCAGCACAGTATGACTGATGCTTGCATTCCAAACATTTTACACTATCCCTGATAAAGATCACAAGGTGATGAAATACCTTTGCTCAACTTGTGGTTCAGTTGATCTTGGACCAGATACATGAAAATGATATTGCACTAAATACTAATGATCCCATTTGATGATAAGCTACTGCTCACTCTGTAACTGGACTTGTGAGAGAGATATTCAACTACATACGAATAATACCAGTTTCTTTATGCATGGTGCCACCTCAGCATTTCCTTACTAATTTTGGAATCAGTTTAAAAAGAATGACTAAATAAATAATTACTCCTTTAAAACCTGTTTGCTCTTCCTGTGAGAAAACAAGGAAAAAGAAGAATGTTGGATTAAATTTTGAAAGTCTAGATGTGCACTACCTGTTCTGATAACATTTGAAAAATAATTCTGTATCTTCCATTTCCAAAAATAAGGCTGGTGTTGTTAATATCAGATTATGATACAAGTGCACTAAAGAGAAATTATTAACGGGTGATAATCTGATGCATGATTATATAAAATTAGCACCAGATAATACAGACTATAGTGGCAAAGACAAAAAAAATGCTGAGGCAGTCACTGGAGGTGAAATTTGATAGTGATGGTAATACAGGGGAATTCTCTTCACCAACACCAAGTCCTATGGTGACCATGTTCCTCTAACAAGTTTTGAACATCACAGAGCATAAGTTTATATACTGTAGACAGGTTGGCAGATAATACTGTATTTCTATTAAACAGAAATATATCTTGCACACAAATACAAGCATTTTGTGCAGCTACAGCCAAACGAACAATAACCTATCTGCTCTGTAAAAATGGAATTTAAAACAGAAGAAACCACACCAGGTATGAGGTGCTGGGAGTATTAGCGAGTGTCCCCTGCAGAGTATCACAGCAGCAGGTGGTGGTTTACATGAAGGCAACCTTGAATATTAGCATGAGCAGAGCAGAGATGCCAGCTGTGAGAGGTACTGTTACCACCCATGCTATCACAATATTCCTGTTGAGGAAGGAAGGGATCTTAGCATAACACTCGGCATATTTCACATAATGATAATATTTTTATGTGAATAATTTTCTTGGGGTAAAAAAGATGTAAAATGAATATAACATGATTATTAAAGTTCATACAATGATCACAGACTTCGTAATAAAGACTGCTTTCATTTCTTACCTGAAAAGCCTCCAATCAACACCCTGTCGGGAAGACTTGGCCCATCCAACAAAGACAACGGATCCAACCTTGCAGTGAGTGGTGGAAATAGGGAGACCAATTTTGGAGGCAAACAAAACAGTGAAGGCAGATCCAATTTCAATGGTAAAACCAGAAGATGCAGTTACTTTAGTCAAGTCTTCACCAATAGTCTTGATAACACGACGACCCCACACCCACAGACCAACAGAGATACCTAACTGTAAATTAAAGTACATTATTAAAAACCATCTTTGTGACATATCTCAATTACAATGCTTGCATAATCACTTTGATATGGGTAAGCATTTTTAAGCTGAATATGCATGAAACAATCTTTAGGATTAAAATTTGTAAATGATTAAGGAGACACTTACCCCACCATACAAAAGGATATAGATTGGTGTGGGTGACCTCTGGGCTACTGATCCTTCTGAATAAATAGCCCAGAGAGCAATCAGAGGACCAATGGCATTACTGACATCATTTCCACCATGGGCAAAAGAGCCAAAAGTAGCGGTTAAAATCTGGAGGAAGGAGAAAAGACTCTTCACTTCAGGTCGGTCAGTGTCAATCTCCTTCTTGGTGGATAGTTCATCCATTGAAATTACCTTCACTTGATTAGTGTTTACAAGAGGTACTTGACTACTATTGTTGGTAACACCTGTGGAAATGAATAAACTATTAGGAAAACAAAATTGTACAGAAAAGCTTAACTGAAATAGATATATATTCACCATATGGCAAATATGTATGAAAAAGTGAAAATACATATATATTATAAAATGTTACATGACTAATCCAATGCAATCATTGGTTTTTAAAGGCTGATATTCATACCTTCATAGAATGATGAATTATGCTAAAACTATATAATTTATTTCATTCATTAATGTATTTCATTCTGAAGAGCCTTCACATCAAACTGCCATATCTCTAAAGTTTCTATCCTTACCAAGACACTGTGATGAAGGGCATGTAGTATCGAGTCCACTACCCAGCAGGTTGGACTTTGTCTCAGCAGGGATGTATCCATTTGTCTCTGTAGTGCTATTGAAAGTATAGGTGGTGGGGGAAATACCTTTCTCAATCACTGAGAGTTCCCGGCTTGGGGGTGAGGGAGAGCGCGAGTTTTCTGTTATAAGAAAGGGATAAAATGTATTCCTCAAAAATTGTAGCTCCTACACAGGGTCAAAATACTGTTCTTCAACTATAGATATAATAATGTACATATACATAATTAACTGTGATTTAATTATACAACTCCAGGACTCCGTTTACAGGCTCCTACAGCTAAAATTCCACTTCAAGCACGAGCAGGGATATGATGGTCTCTGCTGGGCAAAAAGTTCATGTACCCCCTTTTGTCCAATGATGATGACAATTGTACTGGTAACTTTACTCGCACTGAATCCACTTATAGGCTCAGGAATACAGGGTCCACTGAGTGTAGCCACAAGTCAAAAATTGTGGTCAAAGGATAACTGAGGAGCAAGAGCCTTCAGCGTAAAAGTTGCATCTTGGTCATGTGGGATGGATATTGTGATATGTTGAATCAGTGTTGTAGAAATGGAGGGATGAGTGGTTCCCAGAACAAAGACATTATACACACACACACAGGGTGGGGGAGGGGGCAAAGGTTCTGGAAGTGTTGAAGAATGTGTGGAAGGAGAGAACGTTACCTCAGAAAGTATAAATGGGTATGTTTGAAGGAACAGTATTTCCAACAATGTTATATGGTTGTGAGGCATGGGTGATAGATAGCGTTGTGTGAAGGAGGGTGGATGTGTTGGAAATGAGATGTTTGAGGACAATATGTGGTATGAGGTGGTTTCATCGAGTGAGTAATGAGAGGGTAAGAGAGATGTGTGGTAATAAAGAGTGTGGTTGAGAGAGCATAAGAGGGTGTATTGAAATGGTTTGGTCACATGGAGAGAATAAGTGAGGAAAGATTGACAAAGAGGATATATGTGTCAGAGGTGGAGGGAATGAGAAGTGGGAGACCAAATTGGAGGTGGAAAGATGAAGTGAAAAAGATTTTGAGCGATCAGGGCCTGCCTGAACATGCAGGAGGGTGAAAAGTGTGCAAGGAATAGAGTGAATCGGAAAAATGTGGTATACCGGGGTCAACATGCTGTCAGTGTATTGAACCAGGGCATGTGAAGCATCTGGGGTAAACCATGGAAAGTTCTGTGGGGCCTGGATGTGGAAAGGGAGCTGTGGTTTTGGTGCATTATACATGACAGCTAGAGGCTGAGTGGGAACGAATGTGGCCTTTGTTGTCTTTTCCTAGCGCTACCTCGTGCACATGCGGGGGGAGGGGGTTGTTATTTCATGTGTGGCAGGGGAATGAATTAAGGCAGACAGTATGAATTATGTACATGTGTATATATGTGTATGTCTGTGTGTGTATACGCTGAGATGTAGAGGTATGTATAGTTGCATGTGTGGGTGGGTTGGGCCATTCTTTCGTCTGTTTCCTCGCTAACATGGGAGACAGTGACAAAGTAAAATAAATAAATAAACATATTCATACTTGCTGCCTTCATCCATTCCTGTTGCTATCCCGCTACACATGAAATGGCACCCCCCCTCCCCCAATGTGTGCACAAGGTAGCGCCAGGAAAGACAGCAAAGGCCACATTCGTTCACTTTTCAATCCAAAGGAGTCCATCACTTCCTTGCAATTGTTAGTAGTGAAGTTTTGCAGATGCCCCTTAAAATGAATGCCCTAAGGTTATATGATTAAATTAAATCAAGTAATGTATACAAGTGTATAAGTGTACAATAATTAATTACATAAAAGATTAGAAGAAGAAAGGGTGAAAATATTGCAGGTTTTATGATCTACATTCACAGCACATGAAAAATGGGCTTGATCACAAAGCCACATGAATCTAACATGGTGTTATTTGTTTTAATGATAGCAAAGCAGGTCACTCAGTTGCATTCAGACCTCTAACTTAGCTAACTATATCACCTGAAAGGAAACCACCTAACAAAAGTGCAAGAAGGTATAATGGGATTCTAACAATGCCTGACAATGTAATGTGCATTTTTGTATGAAAATGTCAAGTACACCTTAGTATATTTGAGAGAAACTTTGATGGTCAAAGCCTTATGAAATATAATTTGCAATTCATGATGCGTTCCCCAAAATTTCAGACTTCATAAACACTGGTGGATAGATATTTTTATAAAGTATTGGAATTTACATTTTCATAATAATTTTACCCACACTAACCCACCTAAACTATCTGTGAACTGAAGAATAAGAATATAGCCCAAATGATTGATAAAACAAATATTATCCCAACCCTAATCTGAGTTGACTGACACTCGCAAGTATAATATCTGCACTTTCGATATTACTTCACTTTAGTTAGATTGTTAAACTGCTTGTAATAAGTTCAAAGCCTATATGATTTGGATATATACAAAATATACAAACTGATGAATAGCTTAAATAAAAACATGGCTTTCTATTTATTTCAACACGTGTGTCTCCTATTTTAAGTTATATGTTAATTGCAACACAGATACATCAAAAAGGAAACTGAATTTTAATTAAGAATGATTCAAGACAAAATTAGTCTGACATTATAAAAGTTTAACAAGGTTAGAAGAGAAGCACACATCAGGAAAGTCACACAAGGTTATCCTTTGCTAAGCTCTAGAGACTGAAAGCATGCTGACTATTTGCAGGGAATACTGGAGTAGTGTGTCAGCTATACATACACCCATATTTTACAGTACGAAACTGTGTGTGTTTTTAATGACAGATTTTAGCATGACTGTAAAATAATCACTGCTCTCAGTAACCATTACTGCACAAGACATAACAGACATTGAAAATGAATGAACCACACATGGTAGGGACCTCAGCTATTATATCAGATTAAAAGGTGGTCACACACGCAACTTTTCAATTACCTTCATTATACAAGAGATCGACCATTTCTAAGTTATCTGAAAGAATACCCAATAATTTAAGAATTAACTAACGTATCTAGACATGTAAATGTGGATGTCCTAGATGTCATGCTATAAGATGCCAGTGATCCTGTTCTGAAAAGTTGGGTGTGAGCTGGACAAAATTGTGTGCATTTGCCATGAATTTTTTAAGTTGTAATACCCATGTGAAGTTGTATCATATGTAATTATGTCCCTCAGGCTCTGTAAAACTTTTTACCCAGCTTGAGTCCAAATATTTAGTCATATGGACATCGAGAATAGAGCAAATTCTACAAACCTCCATAATCATAATGAATTTAAAATATAAATTGCTAAAATGTGTTTCCCCATCTTTTGTGTCTGAATAAATCTTTAGCAATGTTTAAAAATCTTTAGCTTTTATTTTAATTGTTAATTCAAAAGGTGTACTTTAGAGGCTGGTAGTTCAGTTTTTCTGCATCTTGAAGACAGCCAAAACAGCCAAAATTACATAAGTTACAATATATCCTAAAAGTTAAACACAAATCTCAAGTTGGGATGACTCTTGAACAGAAATTTTTCAGTAGATTTTATAAAGTTCTCTACTTATGTATCATTAGCATAAAACTACACCCAACAAAGGTAGCAACTGCAGTATTATTTTAACTAAAACTAGGTACTATATTTTCCAATGTAGAGACTATGAAAAATACTTTAGATTTTGTATTACTACGAATAAAATGAATGTTCAAAGTACAGATCAATAAGAAATATTGACAAAGGACTGAACAGTAGCTGCTACACGGGAAAGTAGCACTTACCTGTTGAGTCGAATGTGAACTTCACTTCATTTTCCTGCCCAGTGGCTTCCTTGGCAAGTTCAGCTGTTGGAATTAGAAAAACCCGTCAGTTACAAAGATAGAGGAATGGCTGATGTGGTGTCACTTTTGAGCAATTTATGTTGTATTATGCTCTATAATGGTGCATGATCAAGCCAAAAACCAGTGGCTTTGGGCGTACTTAACACATATTCCTGGTGTTTATTGACAATATTAGCTAAATAATTGCTAAATCTGTTCTTGAATAAAACTAATAAGGAAGTAGCATCCCAATTTCAACAGTTCAGGTATTACAAAATTAAATTATACAATCAAGTAATCAGGTAAACTTTTAGCAAACTTTTAAAAAATAATGCTCAAATAAGTTCCAAGAAACTTTTTACATCAGAAAATGTCCATCCTAATTCAATGGAGCACAGGTGCTACATTAATGGAAACTCACCCCGAATGGCCTTACGCTGGCGAGGGACAACCACCAGCTGGATGAAAAGAGCAGTGAGAATGCCAACACCCACAGAAGTCACGATGGCACCCCACCATGGGATCAAGTCAAATTTCAGCACTAAAAATAAAACAATGAATTGGCTGAGCAACATACTTCACTAATATAAATAAGTATATATATATATATATATATATATCCTTACATAAAAAAAATTAAACCATATAAATTATGTGAATTGGTTGAGACAAAATGTATCAGGTGCTTTAACCTTGCTTGAAAATATGATGAAGTGGTTTGCAAGATATTGACGAAGTAATGCAGAAAGTGCCTATGATATACTTACTGGAAGGCCCATCATGTACAATGGAGAAGACATTGACAAGGAGAGTGAATCCATAGATGAAGGGAAGGGCGCGAAGACCAGGCTCAAGGGGCTTTTCCTTCTTCAGAATGAAATGGTTCAAACCAAGGTAGATGATGGCAGACATGATACCAGAAAGAACAGGTGAAACGAACCACGATCCAACTGTTGAGGAAAAAATGTATATTTGTTAAATGATGCTGATGCATTCATTCAGAAATTATTACTCATTGTAACTATTCCCATTATCAGAAACATGCATAATCAGTAGTCAAACACTGATCCAGCAAAAATTATTTCCCTAAGGTCCAAGGTAATTTGAATTTAATATCAAGAATTCTAGGTCAATGTTTAGATTTGTTAACCTTGTTACTAAAATACTTGGCTCCTCAGGTAAGAAATATTATTTATTTGTTAGCAAGGATGAAACAAGTAATTGTTTGCTCAAATCACTCATCTCAGATTTTCTCAATGAAACAAATACACTTCAAATACAATCTCACCTGAACATGCTGAGGACTCAATTCTTTGCAAAAAAAAAAAAGAGACCCTTCCAATCCAAACAAATCCATGACCAGTGAGCAGAAATAAAGTTTACCCCTACTTCACATTTTAATGACCTACTATACTCATAGCTTCCCCCAACAAATATGACTAACAAAACATATGCACAATGAAATAACCCAACAGGGACTAACCATCCACCCTCCTAGTCACAGTTTTAAACCCTTCCAACCCATCTGAAACTACATTCTCCAGACACAAGTTACCTTTCGTTGTTTGCATTCTGTACAGTGACCATCTCTTCATCATTACAAACACCGATTTATTACCCCATCCATAAACATTAACCAGCCATGGTGACAGCACACACTCCAAACTTCACCTGGAACTACTCATTCTCCTCTCTACATACTTGCACAAATGCCTTACTGAAAACTCTGCTTCTCGTAGCATTCCCTCCACAAGGCATCCAAATCATATGCTTTCACCAGGTCTATAAATGCCACATGCAAACCCCTCTGTTTCTCCTAAGAAGTATTTTTCACATACATTCTTTGAAGGACACACCTGATCCACAAATTCTCTACCACTCCCTAAACTACAATTTTTCTCCCCAGTCAAATGCTCCTCCATTTTTTCTCCATTCAAACTTACATCCCAATTAACTTGTCCCTTAACCTTATTAAACCTAATAACCTTACTTTTATTCACATTTACTCACAACTTTCTCCTTTCACACACTTTTCCAAACTCAAGTCACCAACTTCTGCAATTTCTCCCTCGAATCAGCCACCAAGAGTTATATCATCGGCGAGGAACAACGGAGTCACTTCCCTAGGCCTCACATCCCCAACAGACTGCATACTCGCCCTAACCATAAACAACCTTCTCCGCGAAATCAACTGCCTTACCATTACATTGAACCGGTCATATATACTATAAGGTTTACCATACCCCTGATTATTAAGTCACGGAACTTCATCCTGCAACCTAAATAAAAAAAATTAAATTCAGTTAACCTACACAACACGTCTTGTTGTGCCACGACGAGGTCGCTTAAACATTATGACATCGGATATGAATTTCATTCATTCCAGTCCGTATTTCCATTATCTGCCAAAATCATAATACATCACCTAATAAGTTATTTTCTTTCTATTAATCAGTTACCAAAACATTCAATAGTTTTTTTCTTGAGCATAAACTGAACGTGACTTGAATACGACCTTGACGCCCGTCCAGCTCGTCTCACGGAGGTCTGAATTCCTCCACAGGCCAGCCGCTGATTGCAAACCTGCATATGCGAAGAAGTAAACGGGGTATTCAGTGCAATTTACCGCACTGTGATTCCTACTGTTCACAGAGCTAATTTCGGCACGATTCGTCACGACTCAACAAAGACTGCTTTTATACGGTTAACTAACCTTGCAATGAATGTCTTCATTCCTTAAAAAATGATAACTATCAATTCTTTTTAAATTATAATCGGGCTAATATGAGTTAAACTGATGCATTCACCGGTCGGCAATTTAAGTCCTTGGTTGAGTCTGTGTCCTCGATATGTGAAAACGTGTCGGTGATCTCCACGTGAACAAGAGCACACTAGCTGTCAGGAGTACCAACCCCGCGCTGTGCCACATGTGTAATTCAACTACGAGCCCTCAATCTGCTCTACCAATATAAGGACCTACCTTGACAGTTGGAAGGCAGACTCACTTCATGGTAAGGTCTGACATGGGTATGATACGTAACAGACCCAGCCATCTAGTGAGTGAAGCACGGACACGCCATGTAACCAGACGGGTAAAAAGCAAGGCTCTTAAGTTAGATTCATGCTCTCGTCACACTGGGATCATGCATCGGGTGAGCGCCGCCACGTGACAATCATCTCGTTACAGTGAAAGCTATCCCGCGTTTGGTGCTATCTGGAACTCCTGCCTTTCTTTCACGATTTATTCAAGATGTGCATAAACTGGAAATGAAGAGGGCTGTAGCGAGGGGCATGGGGCGTTCGAGATAAGCGGCATGAGTGACGGTTTGCCCCTCGTGCGCCACCAAAAATAGGGAGAACCGGCAGGAACCAGTACGTTGCGAGTGAGGTAGAGAGCGCCAGGCCCCACCACAGACATAAACCACCCACAATAATGCTTCCACAACCCGGAGACCATTCTCTGTAAGCCTATAAAGATGATGACACATTATGTGGTTAGGTCCTGTTAATCACTTTCAAACTAATGGATAATCATTGCTGGTCAATGTTTAATGTGCTCTACCATAATCAAAATCCTAGCTTTTTATGTGGCGGTGAGAGGAGTGGAGGCTACTAATAACCTTGTTCTACCTGTCTTCTAACAATAAATATCCTGTAGGGTACTTTAATAACGATTATATATATATATATATATATATATATATATATATATATATATATATATATATATATATATATTATCCCTGGGGATAGGGGAGAAAGAATACTTCCCACGTATTCCCTGCGTGTCGTAGAAAGCGACTAAAAGGGGAGGGAGCGGGGGGCTGGAAATCCTCCCCTCTCGTTTTTTTTTTTTTTTTATTTTCCAAAAGAAGGAACAGAGAACGAGGCCAGGTGAGGATATTCCCTCAGAGGCCCAGTCCTCTGTTCTTAATGCTACCTTGCTAACGCGGGAAATGGCGAAAAGTATGAAAGAAAGAATATATATATATATATATATATATATATATATATATATATATATATATATATATATATATATATATAATTTCTCGAGCAAAACTATTGTCCCTAACTTTTCTCTTTTGTTTGATGATGAATACTTCAAGTACTTACCAATCTTGCCGAAGGTTTTCCAGTTGACTCCATCAAACCCGCGAGCACACAACGAGAAGCCAACAGTGGCGCCAACGATGGTGTGAGTGCCGGAGATGGGCAGCTTGAAGAATGTGGCAACCAGATTCCATATGGCGCTACCTCCTGCAGGAGATGACACCAACGCGTCATGAACGAATTTTTTCCTGCTGTAGATATTACTGAAACCGTTTCTGTTATGAGAAGGAAACTTTACAGGTTGTGTACGTTACCGCTGTAATTACACTTACTTAAGAATATAGTTGTATTGTTGGCAATCATATATCAATACTTTCTGCCGTCTGTACTTTCTCCTGCTGGTTCGCCAATTTCTCTTATTACAATATTCAAATACTTTATAAAACTTCGTTATAAAAAATGGAACTACTTTAGGCTAAACTCAACCGAAACCACGCATGCAAAAACTACATCACCTATCCATTGCTGATGCTACAAATGATACCTAACAGGTGAATCCTGTGGAGATGTACAACTAGAAAAGTGGGTAGGGTAAGAGGTACTCACCAAGCGCGGCCAAAGAGCCCAGCATGAGTTCCTTCTCTGTGTTGTTGTAGAGCGAGACATCCAGTATACCTTTACGGACTGTGTCCGAAACTTTGAATCCTGCAGAGAGAAGGAAAAGGACATATCGTAAATCAAAAGAGCTTCATTTCTGTTCCGCGGCACAAACACAACACTTCCCTCAGACCCACAATTTGAACACTAGGTTTTGTATCCCGCATCTACGAGCAATAAAACTGTATACATATACATTCAGACACTATCCTTCATCAAAAAAAAAAAAAAAAATCATAGAGTAATCCACCTGTAGTTAATTTCAAAATACACCTCGATAACAACAATCTTTTGGGAGACAAAATTAGTCCTAAATATGAATCGATTCAGGGACACCAAAGATGAGCTGCAATATCGACAAAATAGTAAAGGTGAAACGTTAACCGGAGCATTGTTTGCGTCACGTCCAACACCACTGCTTAGGAGGAAAACATCAATCTATGAAAAAAAATCAGCTGTTTTTGCAGAGTTCGAGGTTGTATTGGCGGGTTTTCTCAGCACTTTAAACCACTAAGTGTCATGAGATTCTCATCACTGAGGAAACCTACGTATAGTGATCAAAACTCCAACTTTCCCCGAGCCAGAGGTTTCTCTAAACTGTACTGGCAATACTTCCAATTCTGGCCTGTGGCTGCAGCAACATCCAAAGTCCTCTGGCATCCACACAACTATTTTTTTTTTATTCTTTTTTTCTATTCATGCCACAAACACAGACCTGGCCCAGCTCTGCATTTGCTGAGTCTCCCCTCCCTCGTAAGACCTTGACGCGTTACAAGGGATACAGGCCTCGATCGCAACTCATCACACTCTACTTAACAACATATCTCTTATGTTGGTGCTCTGATAGAGAACTTAACCCACAAACCTGGATGATAACGGCATAAAACATGACACCACGAACTGATTAAAAGTCCAACTACAGGCCGAGTAGGTCAGAGGGTCTCCCAGGGCCATCTCCGTGATCCAGTTTACCTCTGCACACACCTGAACACTCACCCCCCTCCTTACCCCCAACCCCTTATCCTGAGCACATCTCCAACAGACGGTCTGAAATCACTGTATCGGATGAACACCATTAAATGTTATTTCGGTAGAACGAAATTTCAGGACAATCCCGACGCTCCTTACAAATGATGAATGTATCATATGAGTAGTTAGAACCAGTGGAGCGGGTGATGACCGGGTGAAACCTAACCTAGGTCCTAGAGACGACTGCCGCAACCTTTCTTCCTCCACTCCGCTAAAACCACACCAGCAGCGGCGCCAGAAGTCCACGGCCCAGCCAGTGGCGCCAACTATGATCTATCTTCGAGGATTTCATTACTTGACAAACGGCTGCGCGCGCCAAGGTATGGATGGTGTGCAAGCAGCATGTAAGTGTTGCTTGCTAGGTGCACCATCACCCACTGAACTCCCTTTCTAAAACACATCATGTGTTTCTTACTCTATACTTTCCCAATCCCCCGGGATAAGACGTGTTGCCCTTGAGCGATTGTATATATTATTCCACGAAGTGCGGTAAAGGGCAAAGGGTGGTCGTAAAGGGGATGTCTGTCCTCCAGTCGACCTTCATTACGCTCACAATCCTTTCACCGCATAAAATTCGCCATTCGCTAAGTCTCTAACGAATAGAGAAGCATTAGTAATGTTTAAATCGGGAAAGGCAAGCCCGCGACATGACTAAAGCCATGTCCTATTAACTGCACACAGGAAAGACGTGCTTAACGTGGCGTAGCATTTTGCAGGTTTACCACAGTATTTTCCATTCACATCGGTTAAAGTGAATCTGGGCTCCTGAGTGGATGTGAGTGCAGCGAGAATAACCGCATTCATCCAGTTAGCTCTTTTAAACTGTGCTGGGGGTGAGGGCGGTCAGCTGAGGGATAAGCTCTCGGGGTAGTGGTTATTTCATATCATTCCTACATGAACCGTAAACTCTATCGCACGGCCAAAGAGTTAAAGTGACAGAAACAAACAAACAAAAAAAATGATGACTAGAATCGAGGTCGGTGTTTGTGTGTGTGTGGGGGGGTGTTGAAAGGGGGGGGGGGGGATACTTGGCTAGCTGCTGATGTGGCTGTGGTTGGAGGAGAAACTGGGGGTGTGGCTGGTTGGGAGGGGGTACTTGGCAAGTAAGGTGGCTGTGTGGTTGGAAGAAGATATTGGAGTTTGGCTAGAAAAGGGTACTTTGCAGGTAACGGGATTGTGTGGTTAGCAGTAGGTATGGGAATGTAGCTGACATGGGCGATAACGCGTGTTGGGAGAGATGTTATCTGGCGGTGTAAATCATCTACTGATGGCATAAAAGCAGCACTACTCGAAATTTTTTTTATAATTTTCTTTTATAAGTTATTAGTGTCGGCCAGTACTGCAATCAGTGCTTACTTAACCAAACACGAGGAATTTAACTGTACAGAAAGGAAAGAACGTGAGGTTATTCAATGCTGACTAAGCAAGCCCATATATATATATATATATATATATATATATATATATATATATATATATATATATATATATATATATATATAAGACGAAAAATGCATTAACACTGTATAAACATAATACCCATATCATAAGAATTTGAACTTGTAATTATCCAAAATGCGCCTTCATGGCATACACTACATGAAATGTCTTGCAGCATTCGCGGTATAAACCATCACGGGCGGAGGCATTACATACAAGTGACCAGTAATCTTCGAGGGTCACACTGTGCAGAGAGCATGTTCGGTAATTCTACAGGCAGGAAATACGGAGCCGAGCTTCTTTAAAATCGAAATGCAAACTCATGTAGTTCCTAAAAACTTAGAATTCATAAAGATAAAGACTACCTAACTCACTGGATGAGTGTTACCGAGAAACGCATGGCCAAAAATGAATGACTGCAGTAAATATAGCTGTCTGGGTCAATCTTGCCTTCGACCATAATGTAAAAAGGAAGAAACAGAAATAACATACAAAACTTACGAAAGGGAAACTTCACTGTAACGAGCTCCTTCTCAATGTCTCTAGAGCAACTTTGTGATTTTCATCTGAACAAAAGGTCAAGATAAGATACTGACTCTACTGTTTTGAAAAAAAAAATATTAGAAACGGCATGAAAGCCTGTCGGACAGAGCTAGAAGGCAAACTTGCTCATAGCACCAGCTACAGTTGACAGAGCAAAGCACAGGAAGAGCTTGAATTGACAGCGCGTCGCACAGCGGCAGTCTGTTCTTCCCCGGCCAACACAACGCTGGCTGGTGGCCTAGACCCCGTTACGACAAGGCTCTTAAACCCCATATCGCAGTGTATCCTCAACTGTTACCGGCTTTTCAGGAGTATCATGAAATCAAGTGTCCTATGTCAACGCTCTGGCTGTGTCGAGGGTAGCGACAGTAATGTTTCCTTGCTGAAAGGAAGCTGTGCTACAGTGAATGTTATGCCAGCGTAGGCAATGGTGAGGCGCGGGAGCCTGAGGATGGGTGGCACGGGGCCTAACCTTGACTACCGGCCCGCACTGAATGGTGAAGGTGACGCTCCCATGTTCCTAAACCTCACCTTTCACTGCCAGCAATACTGTTCAAAGCATCATGGGTAAATGTCATACTCGTACACATAATGGTCTCGACTTATCACGCAAATGTGCTTCATACTAAAGACGTAACTTTTCGAGCTTGGATTTCACTTATATTCAGCAGTGCATACATGTTTACTTCCGAAGTGATAACAAATGTTGTAAACCGTGAAAGGTACGAATACACAGTTCAGATTCACCATGCAAGATGGAGCAGCACGCTCGAAAAACTGCATGAAGTTCTACGATTGACTAACGGATTATTCAACAATGTGATGTTGGCCGTCGTATACTCTCTCACTTTGTAAAGGCAAACTTATTATCAATCCAAGGCATTGGTAGGTTCTGTCTGACTCATACCTGCGTTTCAATTCAGTTGCGAAACTTTTACAACAGACAAAGTACGCCATACAAAATACGGTGTGGTACCCCCGCATTACAACATTACAAAGTTACCACTTTTAACTGGTTTTGCACATATAAACATCACGTAACATTCTGATATTTGTTATTTCACGGCTCGGCAATCTCATCAATTATATTCATCTAATAACTTTACCATATTTCCTCGTATTTGAAACTTAATGATTGCGTTTCCGTTCACTTCTATCCACGTATCGCGCGTCTGGCAGGCCAACCGACGAGGTTCCCCCACCCCTACGGGCCCCTTCGCCAACCAGATGAACATTGACGACGCCAGGATCACAAACACAGTGTACACATAGTGTGAAACGGTATGATTGAGGCAGTTAAGAAGGCTACTGTTTCCGAGGCTCTGTTCTACGTTGTCACTTGGGATCATAAGCTACTTTTTTATCACTTACACAAGAACTACGTCCGGCAAAAGTGATCCAAATACAGAGTTTTGACAACTTGAGTCTAACTCATTTGGTGACATCAATGTGCGGTTTTCTCATAACTATATATTTACCTTAGAGTGTCAAAAGCTAAGCACTGGTGTAACAAGTGTACAAATTAAGTGAGCAGCCTCATCCAAGTAAAACACTCCTTCCGTGCTTCGGTTCACACGAAGAGCAATGAGACCATGCATTTAACGTACAAGCATAAGACACAACCTTGACATTCACTCGCGGAATCTAGAGAGCCACTGATAGGTGCTTCACTGTTACTGCAAGTCTTTGAAAAAGAAAACGGATTTAAATATGCTTAAGCTACGCTTGCTTTGTGACAAATGAATTTATCGCTAATGTCGTAATTAACTGTTAGTTACGCTTACATAATACATCCTGCATCATTATCAAATCACCGATGCTCATGTTCAATCTCAAGGTCAAGATAATTTCGATGACAATTATCGCTCTCTGTACTTCAATAACGCATAGCTTCTGACCAGAAAGAAGTGGGAAGTCCAATACACCAAATAGTGTAAAAACAAACCAGAATCCAACTTTCGGAGAGACGCAAGCGGCTCTCCTCCTAAATCTTAACTGAATACTTACCTATGAGGATTGCCCCAAGCACTTCAAATATGGTGGCCAAGATGCATGCATTCCGTAGGGTCAGCACGCGGGAGCCAACTGAAGTGCCGAAGGAGTTGGCTACATCGTTGGCTCCCACGCCGAAAGCCAAGATGAAGGAGATGATGAAGCCCGCTATCGTGAAGGGCAGCAGCTCCGCTGACCAGGGTTCCATGGTGACTGTGTATGTGTATGTGAAGCAGAGAAGGTGTAGTACAGGAGAAAGTTGGGGTGACTACCAGAGGAGAGTGGGGTTACTGTTGGCACTAGCAAGGACACCGAGTCAACTGCGAGGGATTATAATGAGAAACAATCTTTGGTTTTATTACTGGTGTTTTACCATCCAAGATGAGTCTATAAGGTGGAATATTCCCTTACTTCACTAGGTATGGTGTGTATGCCGTAAAATAGAGATGATGTGACTGTGGCTGGGAGTGGAAGATGTGGAATGAGTAGGAGTGTGCTGGTGATGACAAAAGTGAGAGTGTATGTCACAGGAGAGTGTCAGTGTGACAGGAGCGAGCGAGGGCGCAGCTCCGGGCGGCAACCTGGGGAGTGAAGGAAGGTTCATCAACAGGTGTCTAACTTACCCAATAGGACGGCGCCCAGGATCTCGGCCACAGTAGCGATGATGCAAGCCTGCCGCAGCGTCAACACCTTGGCTCCCACACTCGTGCCGAACACGTTGGCCACGTCGTTGGCACCCACACCGAAGGCAAGTATGAAGGCCAGAATAAAGCCAATCACAATAATCCAAAGTGTCGAAGCGTGCCATTCAGCCATGGAGGAAGAGCCAGGTAAGCTGGGTGCTAGCGTGGTCGTGGTGGTCAAGCCCTGGCCGAGGGTGTCGGCGTAGGCAGCCCCCATCAGGAGGGCTAATGATATCAGTGCTACCAAGCGCATTGTCCTCGATATCCAAGTTCAGTGCGGAGAAACACAAGAGGTTCAACACGATAGAGCGGAAGCGTGCGTGAGTGCACCACGTGGGTTGGAGTGGCCTGCTAGTGTGGTCTTGGCGGGAGTTAACCAGTGAGACGAGGCACCAACTCTACTGCAACATCCAGGCCTCGTCGCCTTTATATACAGCGCCACCCAATGACCACGCCCCCCCTCACCCCCCGCTGTCGGGGTCCCGCCTCCTACAGAGTGACCACCAGCCAAGTTCCCCAACACACCAACACTTCACCGCTAGTGCTCAAAGGCCGATTACGTGGCTAATAAGAAATAATATATACTACGAAATACTCGTGAGATGTCCGGATATCCGACACCGTCAAGTGACCTACTTAATTTTAGTGAAGCTGGTCTGTTCTGGCAGAGGCAGGCCATAGCCCCAGGCCAGTCAGTCAGTGCACCAGCCGTCACTACGTAAAGACCTCAACCATGACGTATTCCGGCATCGCGGCACACCCCTCCCGTACCACCTGCACCACGCCGGGGTACGGTCCACTGCCGCTCTGTTGCTGGTGCAAGGATCGCTTCCTAGTATTGTAGTGATAATGCTGCAACTACTAGTCCAACGTTCTGGTGCAAGGGTCGCTTCCCCAGCTGTGGAGATAAAGTTTCATGGGACTACAAGTTAAATGTTATTGTGGTTGTGGTGCAAGGATCGCTTCCTCAGTGTTGTGGTGACAATGTATGGACCACTAGATAAATTATAGAACCATTAGTCCAGTGTTATGGTAGTGGTTGAAATTCAAGGACCTGTGATTCACTGTAGTTTAGTTGGGGAAGGACTAGTGGTACGGTGTTGGTGAAAGTTTAATAAGAGCTAGTCCAGAACTGTGGTAGTGGTGTAAGGATGACTGATCCAGTGATGAGGTGGTGTAAGGATGACTGATCCAGTGATATTGTGATGCAACGAACGTTTCTCCACTCTTGGGACCATTCAATCCTGTATTGTGGTAGTGGCTATATGGAGGGCTATTCTAGTATTGCTGTGGTGGTGTACGGATCACTGACCCAGTGATGTGGTGGTGCAAGGATTGTTTCTGCATTGTCGGAGCCAATGGTCCAGGACCGTTGTGGGGCAATAGTATGGTGTCACGATATGGAAACCACTCATCTAGCGTTTTTGGTAATGGTGGAATAGGAACCACAAGACCAGTGTGGAAGAGGTGATAGAAGGAGGACCAGAGGTTCAATGGGGCTTCTCGCTACGGCATCACTCGTGCAAGGATGTGGTAGTACATGGATCAGTGTTATAGTAATGGAAGGTCTTCAGTGTAGTGTTGTGATGGTGCTGCAATGAGCAGTGAGCCATTACTGGAGTTATGATGAAAGAACCTCTCGCCCTGTGATGTGGTTTAAGTGTTGAGGGGCCGCGCTGGCTTGGCGATTCAGTACTTTAAATGCTACTCCATGATACAGAGTACGAACTCATTAGTATATGGTGGTAGAGGTTACAATCTACGGTAGCGTGTGTTGTAGGTTTTGTGACTGTGTGTGTGTGTGTGTGTGTCCCCGCGCAAATAACTGTTTAACAGGTTGTACGTTCACAGCATCAGGTTGTGTACACAAGCCAGAAAGAGAGAGAGCCTATTTATACCTCAGTTTCGGATCTCCTAGGCTGAGAAGCCTACGACTCTCTCTCACAAGATGTGGAGAAACCCTTGTAACTGTCTGACGGAGATTCCGGACGTGTACAGTGAACTAAAATAAAAATAAGCACCACAGTTCTATCCTTCTTAGTTATTTCCCCCATCTAGAATACGCTGACTTGCTCGCCAGCTACAATTTAGATCTATGTGTTTTTCTTCATTATCTCTATCGCTATTTCTCCTACATATGTTCTCCACTAGTCATGTACCTCTCCTGAGCGTTAGTAAGTTCTTTTCTTTAACGTCATTCATCTCTTTCCACTAACCCGTGTAGGCGGCGCATCTCACCCACCTGCCCCCACACAGGCTCCCCTCCCCCAGCCAGCATGCCCCCGTCCACAAGCCACCTACTGTTAAGCTCGTTGTTTACCGCGTCGCACCACAGAGGAGGGAGGGAGTGAGCAGCTCAAGCCTTTATTATGTCCGTCGCCTGTGTGCCTCCAACATTCCAGTCAGGCCAGGGCTTGTGTGACTGATGCCTCCTCTGAGGTCTAGTAATGTGTTTTAATGGTCATGACGGGCCATCGTTCCTTATCATCCTCCGGTCTTACCTTTCCTGACACCTTATCTAACCAGTGTGACACCTACTCTACCCGATTCTCGATCTACCTGCCTGCCTTCTCATCCCTCCTCACTCTAGACACTCCTCCTGACCTTCCATTCCCTTTGCACTGCTGATCTTCATTTGACCCTAATTCCCTAACGTGCCCTCCCCTTCCCTCTTCCCCTATAAATTGGTTCTGGACCTCTTCCTCCTGTGACCTTGTTGAGCCACGCGTCCGACCTTGGCTGCTCCGGCCTGACCCTGTCCCCGGCTTGCAGCAACCCACCGAACGCTGAGGAAATCGGACACACGTACCGCCTTCAGACGTTTACGACACACACACACACACACACACACACAGGCTCCCTCGTCTAACCAAAACATGCTTACGTAAGCGCATGGTGTGTATGTAATCCTAAGCTATCTTTCGGCCTTTATCATCAAATATCCACATCCTGACTGATACACGACAGAGAAACGGATGGGTTTTTGTATAGTCTTAGAAACAACTCACGCCATGAACGTTTGAATAATGCAATGGAGCAGAACTGCCTTGCTGAGAGTGTCAAGAGATGGGTAGCTGCTTACTGAACTCCTTCCTCTACCTCTTTGTCATGACCTTAAATCTAACATTCCTACGAGCGATGCCAACACCAAGCCTCCCGACACACACCCACATTCACACAACACACACACACATAATAAAAGAGGCCTGACGCTTCTCACAATAAGGTACCCTCAGCTGGCACCACAAAGAACCCTAAAACAAGACTGGCTCTTTTTTTTTCCCTTTCTTTAATCGTACCTTCATCTTGGATCACTTCCAACCATACAAGAACAGGGATGGCAAGGAACAAGATTAAGTCGTGTGGACGGAGCTGGGTTGTTATGCTCAGGATGGCTTGTGCTGAGGCTTGGCTGGGGCTCAACATGTCGAGGTGTTGCTGGGCAGGCTTGCATGATGCTTGTGGCCATTATCCTGGACCCCCTGCAATTTAAAAGACTAAAACATAGGTGATTACTTGTTGGAACGTTTACAGTATATGACATATAAAACTCATATATATATATATATATATATATATATATATATATATATATATATATATATATATATATATATATATATATATATATTACACACAAGAGCAATGATGAATACACTTGGAAAGTCAAATTACTGAGCTCACAGATCAACACAGTAAGGGGAGACTCAGTCTACAAATTTATCTTTAGTCCACATCAGTAAATATGTCTGTAGTCCACACCAGTCAATATAAGTAAAACAGGATATTCCGGAAATGAAACCACATCTGCCTTGCATTCAAACAGAGTCCGGTACACGAGGTATAGCAAGAAGCTCACACAGCTGGTGTCTGTTCATAGCCTAAACTACTGCTACCGGAAAGGACCTTGAGGAAAACCTGTCTATACCGCTACGTTTTGTTTGTCAGTGTGGCAGGCCGCCCCTGCCACCTCCTCCTACCGCTTCTTACTGTATCAAACGCTCTGGCGAGGCGCAGATTGAGTGCGTGCATCCAAAAAAATAATTTACCTGATCGATGCTTCGCTTAACAAATGATAAGAACATTACGAAAAGTCTTGTGTTTTAAATTAAAACCCAAGCCAAGTTTGGTCAAATATTTTCGGCATGACGTAATTATTCTAAACCATGCTTAGGGGGGGAAAAAAAGGGGGGCTTTGGTATATCCTCGAACGCACCCTGGCACGTAGCCTAGGTTACATCAGTACAAACTCGTACCTCTGAACTTTGCATGATCTCATGGGCCAGTTGCAATGGGTATCACTGGTGAAGAGGACTGCTGCTGCTGCTGTTGCTTCTCGAGAAAGCTTTAAGCCCCCTTGAGCAAGACGGTACGACCTTACGGTATGATAGGGGTTAGGCCAAAAGTCACGCTGTGTTTTAAGATGCACGCTATCCTATGTAAGGGGGGAATGGTACCGTTGTGTTCAAGATTCAAGCCATCACATCTACAAAGGGGAGGTGGTACCGTTGCGCTGCTGAAGATGCTAACTAGAATTTATGCAACGCTGGACAGACAAGTTCGGTGACATTTTACATCAGCGTACCAAACGCTACAGGCCTGAACGCAGCATTCCCACCACTCCTCTCGCCTCGCTCGCACAACAAGTCTCGCCTCTCATACTATCCAGGATATTACGTCATGAATAACTGAATCTAGTGGAAACCAGCATGACCAGAACTCCTTTCTCGGACGTTAGCCTGTACCACCGGTCATCCTTATGCCACCACACACACACACACACACAAGCACACACATATTTATCCTTTATTCTATTGTCAATCTGGATCCTTCTGTGTATCACTAACGCGGGTGACGACGGAACTTTTATAAGATGTTCTGAAACTCATTATAAGGGACCGTAACCCTATATACATATTTACCGGAACTTTGTACCTTATTCTTAGGAGGGAATGAAGTTATACAGCAAATACCCAGAGGTATTTATAAGTTCAATGTGTACGGTAAGCTTCGTTCAATCATGTATCTATCTTTTAATAATAAAAATTATCATTAATAATATTATCATTATACATAAAGAATAAAAGGGTTGAGAAAGGCTAACAATGGAATGCTTTCCCTAAGGGGTACAAGACGAGCCAAGCAGCACGACACATATTACAAGTAGCGAAGCAACCCTCGTAAACAACGAAGCCTGGTTCACAGACCTATCAGTGGGGGGGTTGAAGTGAGCCACCAGCAATCACCGAAACTTATGAGTCAGTTTAGGGAAGGTAGCTCTGCAATATATATATATATATATATATATATATATATATATATATATATATATATATATATATATATATATATATATATATATATAATATAAGAAAAGGGCTTAACCCTATTTTCTACCTCCCATCAGACCACTATCACCCAGTAGGAAATAAGCTCGATGGGAGTTTATACCCAAACCTCAATACCAATCTTTCAGAAGAATGTCTAACATTATTACACCAAGTCTCCTCACGTGAAACCTGTGCGATCAGTGCTCTTTGTGCATCCAATCTGCTTTCCGGACACATTCTGGCGAAGGAATGTGCTTGAGTTGGGGGCCTTCACTTCATCTGCACACGACCAAATGGACTCTCCATGGAGGAGGGATGGCACAAACGTGACGTATAAGGCGATGATGATATTCATATTCCTACCCTCGGTAAAGGGAGGATGAGGAGGAGGTCGTGATAAGGGGGAGTTAGAGCAGAGAGAAGGGAACTGGGAAGACGCCGAGTCCTTGGGTGAGAAGGGGTACGAGAAGGTTCTTCTTAACAGTCCTGTGGTGGACAGTGGGGATGGAGGGGTTGCGCAGTTCCGGAATAGGTAGGCGGAGTCGTGTGGTAGGGAGGAGGGGAAAAGGGGGCGGCGGCGGTGGCCAAGCATCATGCTAGGGGCAGGGGATGCATTAGTTACGGAGGAGGAAGTACCACGAGAAGGCCGCCACTCTGAGGCACAAACTGGCGTGTGCAAAAAAAAAGAGTGACCCTGAAACCCACCGTCACGCACCGCCATTAGCCCTGCCGGCCTCCCTCCCCATACTCTCTTCTCACTCGCAGTCTTACAACATACACAGTGGCATTGACCGGTAAGAACTTGAACATGACCTTAGTTATGAGGAACGGGCGAGTCGATGTTGTCATCATCAACAGCGTCACTACACTGATGACTTAAAAGTGATTACAGAGGCCAAACTTTCCTCTCTACTTCGTCCTTGGCTTGTTTATGCTATCTTTGCCCACGACACACAGTCAGACACATATGTGTTCTGTCAAATAAAAAGCCCCCCGCCCCCCCGGCAACTCTGAGCCATCGATAATATCCTGGCTGCCTGACCACAACTACATAGCTAAACCTTCGTTGCCAGACAAACCAACAAGTGAAACAACGGTGGCGATAAAAGAGTGAGGCTTGTTCTCACGGCTTCAGAGCAAGACGACCTATGAATAGGCGAAGGGCGGAGCGCTGCTCGGTGACTAAAGGGCTCTGGGGCTGCCTAAGGTAGCTATAATGGTGAAGACGTGTATGTAACAGAGGTTCGTCAAACTTTCGCATGATGGCGGGGGTATGATGCAAAGAGTTCCGTGCCGCATTTTAACTGGCCATCGCCACTCACATCATCCTCCATCATATCCTACTCATCAAATCAACATCCGATTTAAAATCCACATAATATTCTCTCTCTCTCTCTCTCTCTCTCTCTCTCTCTCTCTCTCTCTCTCTCTCTCTCTCTCTCTATTCATTTATAATGCAATCTGCCATCTACACCCGAGGTAAACGGAAACTGAGTCTTATCAATTACAAAAATAAAGTTACTTATGTCATATCTATAAGACATTGCAAACCGGGCCACATCGCTTCTTACAAATGGCTTATCAACAAACAATAGAATTCCCTTTTAATTAAAAAGAGAGGAGCATTTAGACATTTCACTGTGCTTATCTTATCGGACTTCTAAGGCATTGGATTCCACAGCAGGTAATTGTAATATAGAGGTTGACCTTGGCATTCATAGGGGATTTATGTGTTTGCCTATGGCTCTATCTGCCAAACGATAACCACAAATGTTCTGTCACTCGTAATTCGTTATAATAGTGTGAGGGGCACTTTCATATATTTTTTTTTTTCATTTTCAGTGTCGTCAGTTAAGAACGAGAGGTGGGGAGTTACCATAAATTTTATGCTAGGCTCTTCTTCTAGCTTTCATGCAAGAAATGTATTTCGACTTTCTTTTTCTTATTTTTTTTTTACGTTTGGTATGTACTGATGTACTGTTCTGCATAAGTAAAATAATCATAACGAATACATACACCCCTCTACATTATATAGCCTCTGGATAAACATCACAGAGAGTTCACCTATTATAGGAAATTCAGCGTGCGTACAACACTCTCGTGTGAGTCATGTAGCCATGATGCATAACCAACAACACACCAAGTGCATCTTGTACCTTGCGAGGGGACTATGAAAGGGTGGGATCGAGTTCATCACCTGTCAGGATACACCCATACGATATGACGCATTCCTGGCTGAGCCGCTACGACGGAAAGAGTAAACAATGGACACACCGGCTGCGCAGCAAAGCATCACAAAATCTCCCGATAACGCAAGTCCCTATTTACACTGCTGGCAGATACAACACACGGACGACAGGGGGGTTTCATTATGATTTACTCAGGTGCACACGAGCGTCTAAAGTGGATTTAATACAGCAATGAGATCTTCGAGGGTGAGGAGATCACTCGGCCAATAAATACCCTGTTTCCTCTACAACTCTACACACAAGAAAACTAACTCGAAGTAATAAATGCACAGATCTACCGGGTGAAATGGCAACTCCTGTGCTTACAATATACACCACCATGCCTCAATCACGGCTACTGGCAGGAAGTCCCCCCCAAAAGTGCCCCAGACAAAAACGCGGTGTTGCTGAAATCTAGAGTCGTGGTTGCTACCCATATGGCTTGAAAGAGGTGGCGCAACAGGAGTTCACTATTGCTTCACACTGGCGTTCGAGGCTGCACTGAAAACTAGCTTCCAAACTACTTGCCTAAAAACTCGAGCTCCAAGGGATAAAAACACTATAAGCTGGTGTCCCCTGAGGAGACAAATTGGGTCCTATTCAATTTCTAGACTACCACCAGGAATACATCTTGGTGCACATGTTTGTTTACGATGCTAATCCTTAAATCAACGTGAAAAACCGAGTTCGTGAGACGGTGGAGACTTGAATCATGCATGATGGACCACTAAATTTTCATAAAACATTTAAAAATCCCACTCGTATCAATGAGGAAAAATCAATAACAGTCCAGTAAGAAAACGGAAAAAATGCGAACCTGCTGTGATGAAAAGAAAGAAAAAGGCGAACACATGGGGTACTAAAAAAAAATTGCCTCTCAGGTGTTTTACAAACATCGCGACATGATGGTTCCACAGCTTGTTGAACGTCATTGGTTAGCCCAGGTCTTGCCTTATCAGTTACAAAACACGGGCTCCTGCCTTACCGAAGATCACATGCTCTGATATGACCGGCTCTGAGACGTAACAATCTTTCCAGTCACGGTTTAACACCGTGTAAACGGAGCTTGCGCCAGGTCTATCAGATTCACCCGTAGAGTCAACGCACTCGTAAATCGCCAACACCTCTGCCCCCATTTTCTGCGGGCGCTGAGGTAGGTAGGTAGCCACCACACACACACGGGGCTACCTGGCACACGACTTTAAAACGCCTCTGCTTATTTTAGAGTATGCCTGAAGGAGTAACCTCTGTCGTACGCTATCATCTTGTAACACACTTACCTTTCTTCATTGCGGTCTTATTTTACTTTTAAGAAAATCGTTCTATTCCCTTTACTAGCTGTGTGTGTGTGTGTGTGTGTGTGTGTGTGTGTGTGTGCAGCAGGGGGATGGGGGTGTTAGTGTTGGCTGCCTCCCTTCGCGCCACACCAAGGACAACACTAAGGCAAGTGAGGCATAGTCTGGCACGCCACAGCGTGAGCCTCGGGGGAAGATAGTGTAAAATGCACACAACCTCCTCAACTACACTAAACTATGTACCTGCCCTACACTGCCATTCAGACCGATGAACCGAAAATTATATAAATCATATATATATATATATATATATATATATATATATATATATATATATATATATATATATACATATATATATATATATATATATATATATATATATATATATATATATATATATATATATAATCATATAAAGTCACAATGAATAAAGCTGAACAACTTTCCTCCTTACATAAGGGAGTCCTTCTATCAACTGCCTCATAACTCCCAACAGGTTTTATTAGTCTTATCTCGGCCTGTGCGAGAGGTGTCATGGAGGAGGACAAGATGATGACGTTAGCACCGCCCCTCAGTACCATAGGAGGAGCGGCCACGTCTTCCCTCCTCCCGCTCCTGCCTCACTGCTGTGTTGGGCGATAATCTCTTTTCTAATATCCACAGCGGACACCGCCGCCACCACCACCACCACCACCCCGTCCTGACTACAGCTCCGCAGAGCGTTCACCGACGCACCGAGGTACGGAGGGGAAATCCCCTTCTCCCTACACGGGTCCTGCGGGCGTTCAAAGTCGCCTGACAGGTTGGCTGGCGGCAACCGCAGGCGGGGTGGAGGAGGGACGGTGGGGGGAATGGGTGCTTAAGTCTGCTTATCTAACATTTTTAGATCCTCGAGTTCTTTTAGTCCGGTTCTCAGTTCTTCATTAACTGGAAAAAAAGTTGTTTATATAATGTTCTCTCTTATCCTCTCATAGAAAACGCTGTTACCAGGAGAGAGTCTACATGAGGAGGTAAAATAGCAGCTACAGTAAACTATGTCAGTGTTGTGAGGCAACGGATGACACGAGGCAGTAGCTACAGCAAAACTATGACATGACAGTGTTGTGAGGCATCGTATGACACGAGGCAACAGCTACAGCAAAACTATGACATGACAGTGTTGTGAGGCATCGTATGACACGAGGCAACAGCTACAGCAAAACTATGACAGTGTTGTGAGGCATCGTATGACACGAGGCAACAGCTACAGCAAAACCAGGTCAGTGTTGTGAGGCAACGGATGACATGAGGCAACAGCTACAGCAAAACTATGACATGACAGTGTTGTGAGGCATCGTATGACACGAGGCAACAGCTACAGCAAAACTATGACAGTGTTGTGAGGCATTGGACGACACGAGGCAGCAGCTACAAGCAAAACTATGACAGTGTTGTGAGGCAACGGATGACACGAGGCAGCAGCTACAAGCAAAACTATGACAGTGTTGTGAGGCATCGTATGACACGAGGCAACGTTGAGCTACAGCAAAACCATGTCAGTGTTGTGAGGCATCGGATTACACAAGGCAGCAACTACGGCAATGTCGTATCATACCATGGTTGGGGTGAGGCACCAAAAGGTGGCTGCTGCTGCTGCAGCTGCTGCTGGTTCGACTGACGGGAGGTCATGTGCCTATAACACCCACATCACGAGCGACGTTATCCTCCCGGGCACGAGAGTGTGGCCTGTGATCCTTTAAGACATGATGCCCTGTGGTGGCTTTTGGCCTGACCTATGTCACCATACCGTCGCCTTCAACGGTGATAAATTCGGACATAAAGAATGACTACAGTTGTGAAACCGATGGCAGTCTTGTATGTATCGATCGATACAGACATATACCGAGGGAACACAGGCAAACCGCGAGAGACATAGTGGCTAGCTGTATGGCCGGGGTGATGGATGACCCACATCTACTTAACCGCCTTCGCCTTCCGAGCCTCCCTCCCGCCCTCAGCCGCCGCTACATCCAGGTCAAAACTTACAACCCTTCGCTGCTTCGGGTAAAACTATGGCAGATACGAGTACCAGTGTCACGAGAGGTGAATTCAGTCACGTATCATCCACCTGGCCAACTTCAAATAGGTGCGCCACTGCAGCAAATTCTACGGGAGGTGAAGTCCAGGTTTAAGTGTCTCCGCAGCAGTGTCACAAAAGGAGGGGTTGATACCCACCACAGGAGCTTCTCCACCCACAAAAGAACAGTCCACTGTACCCAGGGATGGTGCCCGGGTACAGGCTCGGTGAGACTATCCGGCTTCGGGAAGCCTCACAGGGTGGAGGACCAGCGCGAGTCTTACCTCTCTCGGAGGCTGGGCAAAATGCAGAGACCGTGGGACCCAACCCTCAGGGGAGGTCCACCTGCCCGATTCAAGGAGGAGATATGGGCAAGCGGAAGCCAAACACAATCGTTCAACTGCAGAGCCAATGACAACTTCACCATACATTACCATTATAGCTATAAATTACTCATTCTGTAGCAATGTTCATTATCAATACAATCCCTTTATACTTGTTGATATGTATCTATATATGGTTGTGTTCTGTGCTTGTGTCCAATTCAATAAATACCCATAAATGCATCATTATCAACGATCCCATTTATCTGCTAAGACAAATAGACGCTGTTATAATAAAAACTTGTCAATTAGCAACTGTACAACACTTAATTGTTCCTCCTAAAAAGGAAATAAAACTAACAAAGAACGATTAAGTATCACCAATTACCACTTCTCAGGTTGTTCCGAGTGCAAGGCGGCCAAACAAGGAAACCCACCCCCACCCACACGACTGCAACACTGGTCGGGACGTCACAGTCGACCCTCAACACATGTACTGCATCAACCCTACTTTTTACCCCACACGATATCTCCCTCAGTTCCGGTGGGCTAGTCTGCCTTCCTCTCCCCCCAACAAACAAAAACTGGAATGACCTTAGCGATGCACTTCCCAAAAGTTCCCTCCTGTTGCCCGGTTCCCCGTACGCCCATTCGCAAGGGACCTGGATCGTTTCGATAAATCACGTACCAGTCGTACTGCTGTCGACAGTTTAACGCGTACCCCTGTAATCGTGAGGTTGTTCTACTGGCGTTCGCAGGTGTCAGGAAGGTCGAGTGGGAATCTGAGGCAAGTAGTCCGTCTCGGGATCAAGCAAGGGGTTGTTTCATCACAGCTCAGTTATGTTAAGAAACACAGCGACAAAAAACGTCTGACCCTCGACGGGTGAACCTTACCTTCGTCTTCCTACTGCGGTCGCTCCTCCCGTCCCTCCCTTTTTCACTTCCCCACACTATCCGCCTAGTACTCGCTTGTACTCTCTAACTGTTTTCTCATTCTTAGGTGCTGAACATCCACTTCCTTCTCTCCCTCCAATCGCTTCCCACACTATCCGCCTGGTCCTCGCTTGTACTCTCTAACTGTTTTCTCATTCTTAGGTGCTGAACATCCACTTCCTTCTCTCCTGCCAACTTAACCTTCTCTGTCCCCTTGCTAGCTTTCCTTCCCTTCCTCCAACATCCAGTAAAAAATAGTAACGACGCAATCTAAAATATCTAAAGCACAACGCTTCCTTTTTCTCCCCTACCCTCTCTCTCTCTCTCTCTCTCTCTCAAACTTCCTGGTTATTGTCAGCATGGTAGTGGTGGGGGTGGGCGCGGAAGTATTGCACAAGCGAGACTGCAACCCCACGGGATGGCCGCGCGGGGCCAGCCGCAGTTGTGTAATACCTGAGTGCGATAGTGGTTGTGGTGGTGGTGGTGGCAGCGCGGCGGGCCTGTTTTTCTGCCGCCAGGGACGACCATAATATGCACACACTCAGTGGCGTGTAGCGGACAAGGCGTGGCTTTAAGAAAGTTTAAGAACGTAGGTCATGTTCTGGGGGCGTGTGATGTGCCTCCCGCGTCTGTAAGGCTCAGTTCAGTGGTCGTGCTGACAGGGAAATGGGAGCTGGAGGTACGCTGGACGTCACTAAATGCCACTGTTGCGCCGCAAGTGTTGGCTCAAACAATTCAGCCTTACGTCAAAGTCTTCCGGGAACTTATTTGTTTATGCTACTGCTATAGTACCACCGTCAGTGTGGAAAACAAAGCAACTAAAAGGTAGAAAAAAAAAAGAATAATGGAACACTTGTGTCGCCGGTGTTGCTAGATAGTTACGGGGGAGGTTGATACACGATGGTGGAAGTATTGTCAGGAAAATATCTAAAAATATATCTTAATTTCACTGATGGGAGTTTCTTCAAAGTTAGGATCCAGGTTAAACTTTTTTCAAGTCCTAACCCGGGCAAATTCCCGAGTAACGGGGTCTCATGCCATTCAATTCTCTCGATGCTTCCCAGAAGCTGTATAAAGTCACCGTGTATCCGATTTTAAAAGGTTCCAGTTATGACCAAGGGTACGTTACCAGAGGAACTCCCAACGACCAAAGCCATGCGAGGCGGGTGGCATCAGGATCACCTCACACCCATAAATTGGCTCCCCGTTAAAGCCACCCAACGGTAATGCCCCGCAATAAAGCCTGCTTTGGAAGAGTTCGTATTCACCTACCTGGTTAGTATTCTCATTATGAAGAGCGGCAGTAAACGTGGTCTAGGAAAAAATACACTAATCCACGGAGA
>NC_092236.1:12184517-12197017 GCF_036320965.1 Panulirus ornatus | reverse complement strand
ATGAATGATGTTCGCAGATCAAGATGATTTTCTGCTAAGCTCGAGTCGGTGCGACAGGACGCACTTCCAGTGTCAACCCTCACCCTGAACTTCGGTTATGGACGCTGAAGATCTTAGGCCCAAAATCATGTTGACAATACATCTAACTCTCTTACGAGTACTGGAGTGTGTGTGTGTGTGTGTGTGTGTGTGTGTGTGTGTGTGTGTGTGTGTGTGTGTGTGTGTGTGTAGCTATGAAAGGCAATCGTTCAAGACTATGAAGCTTACACTAACATTTTTTTTTTTTTTTTTTTGCTCACATGACCAAACTCCTCCCCTGCAGTATGGGGGTCACACATCCCAGCGAAACCCTGGTCTGTCATCTCGGGTTCTCAGGGGAGGGAGTGTAGCGAGGGCGCGGGAGAATAAAATCTCAAGGGCGCATATCTAGTCTTCTTATCATCAGTATGGTCAGGTCTGATTACTTGAAAGTGAAGTGGTGATTACTGACTGGCAAAAGTGGATCTCGGCTTCACAAGTTGGCAAAGTGGATCTCGATTTCACAGGTAAACAATATACGAACCCGCTGGGGCGGGGAGAGAGAGAGAGAGAGAGAGAGAGAGAGAGAGAGAGAGAGAGAGAGAGAGAGAGAGAGAGAGAGAGAGAGAGAGAGAGAGAGAGAGGACGAGACAGATACCCTTGATATACAATCAGGAAGACGAGAGATGCATTCATGCTTGTAGGCCTCAATGGGTTTTCCCCCAAGACCTATAAATGCCCTCACAAAAACAAGTCTCTCTCTCTCTCTCTCTCTCTCTCTCTCTCTCTCTCTCTCTCTCTCTCTCTCTCTCTGGGAAGACGTTTAAAGTTTTCTCCTGTCGACACAGCTCTTCCGCAAAGTGTCATCCTCTACGATAGAACGTGATGCGCTCGGAACACCAAATTTTCACAAAGAGCTTAACGTCTCAATACGCTCAACATACAGAGAAAGAGCGTAAAAGGCAAATGGCGTTCTCCATAATGAATCATGCTCGCGAGAAGTGTGTAGCGAAGCCTTGCAACTGTGACGCACTTAAATACAATCCAGTGAACGACGCCATTCCTTACCTTCGTTACGCATATCTGCACACGACGGAGAGACTGTTTGGTTCCACCTCAGACACTGGCAATGTTTGCTACGGGGAGAGAGTTTTACGTCAACTCGTGTTGCCCCATCTGTTCACCTTGTATTAATGTGCCATGTTTTTTTTTTTTACTTATTTCTAGGTATGCACACACACACACACACACACACACACACACACACACACACACACACACACACACCTAGGATAGGTGCCCATTTATCGATCAGCCCCAAGGAGAGGATGTACGATGGGTAAGGATGGAAGCCGACTGCCATACCCAGGATTCGAACCCATGCGGATCCGACACCGGGCAGCCCGCGCTGACTCATGGTCAGTAACGCCTCCGTGGTGCAGAGAGTCAGGACGTGCTGAAAGGCAGTCAACACAAAAGTGAATACGCGCGAAATAATTGGGCTGCCTCTTTTTGGTGTTCGCGCGTGGGTCTTTCTTGGTGCCGGTGCCTGGAAGCGAGGGACGGAAGCGTCCGAAAACGCCACCGCTCCCTGACATTTAGCGCTCCAGTCTCGCTGACTGTCCTCGCTAACCCGCTTCGCACTCATACAAAATGAACGAGGTCGTCCCGCTACACATGCATCCAGCGCACACAGACGACCGCGCTTATCCCCACTTATTATCAAGGTGGCTGTAATGCCAAGGCTTCTGAAATACCAAGGCCGACGTAAGTACACATCTGTAATATCATCATAACACTTAAAAGTCTCTGTATAATACCAGAGATGTAATGCTAGGCTGGTGTAGCCTACGCCAGGACGACCGGACTAATGCGACAGAAAAAGTGAACTGTCGTGCCAAATTTTTCGTGTCTTAAAAAGAAGAAACGTCAAAAATAGTCGTTATCCTCTCTGGTTATCCGAATATCAAGATCACTGCCTCAATATATCAAGTTACTCTTTTTTATTTTTATCATATCACAAAAATATCGTAATGCCAAGGTGATCGTTTCAAACAAGGCTATCTTGAAACCCAGATCCACATGAATCACCATAATCCTCAATGTCTTATTACATCAAAAGACTGTGTCGCACCTAGATGGTTTATATAATAAAACCAAGCGATCGCAACAAAAGTGGTCGTCACACTGTTTCCTAATATCAACTCTCATACAAAGGTTAACACTTATGGGGGTCGTATGACCCACGGCTCTCGCTGCATACGAGTCTGACACATACACACACAAAAGGTGCCATACCATCAGGGTGGCTGCTGCGATTACTTTAGGAAAACCTGAATGAAAAAGGTACTGGCAACGGATGACAACAGTAGCGACAAACAAAACTCGCTAACAAAAGACAATAACGACGCAAGCATTACCACATATTCTGATGCCCCTCCACCCACCCCATCATTCTCCAATACCAACTGCAACATCAAATCACAAAATTAAAAACCAGCCAAAAGACAGCGGGGTTGCCCTTGTCACTGTCACAGCACAAGATACGTTCAAGACAACTAGGTTGATCCCACAGCGAAATGTCAGACTCATCCTTGCTTCCACTGAGCAAGATAATCCTGTCCACCACTGCCCGCGCCGTCTCAGGTACCACAAAAAAAAAAAAAAAAAATGGTCTACATCAGAAGAGAATTAGAGTTTGGCAAAAAAAAAAAAAGATTAGATCTAAGGAAACATCAAGAATTCTATGTTAATCTCAGCTCTCTTCTTTCCTCAAAATAAGGAACGTAATTCGACCTACTTATTCAAGTTCATCAAGCATCACATTTAACCACGGAATATATTATGAAACCTTATCTAAACCGATGGTCTATTCGAATCGCAATGGGATCAACCAATCGTCCAATCCTAATGTCCAAATAGAAGCTTTGATAAAAAAGATATTTAACCCGGTAAGCAGTTTGAAACTGACTGATTTGTGCCGGTGTCCCCGACAAATCTATTGTGCACTCCCACGCTCACCCCGTGAGCGATAGCGCAAAAGGATCACAAGTGGGCACAAAAGGGTCTTAATTGCGTTTCCCGCAACGCACTCGAGGAGTTAGGCCCTGGCATCGCATAGCCTTAAAACCTCTGCACTTCATCATCACAGAAACAACTGGTGAAGGGATCATAAACGGCGAGGAACGCGAGCCTCCCATTAAATGAATTAGTACATCCTAGTCCTCCATCTATTTCTATAACGAAGCAGCTAACTTGGTGACGAACCGCTTCTCACAAACACAGCTTCTGGAAACTACCCGAACACCGAAACCGCTCGCTCTCCGAGGGTCAGCAGCAAGTTGTGTTGCCATGTTGTATGTAATCTGTCTATAGTCATAAATCACTTTTTCACACTTATAGCGTGGTAGCATTAAGTCTATAATTCTATAATGGTGCATTAAAACTTCAAAACAAATACTGGCAAAGACTGATTCTGGATTGCCTGGACAACGAACTGACAAAAGCAGTTTTCCTTACAAACCGGCAAATTACCAACTTCCTTTTGTGTGTTTACTACAAATAAGCCTTACTGAATATTACAGCCAAGAATTGTCTCGAGATAGGTTTTAAGGAATAAATGTCGCTTATATATATATATATATATATATATATATATATATATATATATATATATATATATATATATATATATATATATATATATATTATTATTATTATTATTATTATATATTATTATATTATATATATATATATATATATATATATATATATATATATATATATATATTTTTTTTTTTTCTTCTTTTCTTTTAAACTATTCGCCATTTCCCGCGTTAGCGAGGTAGCGTTAAGAACAGAGGACTGGGCCTTTTTTGGAATATCCTCACCTGGCCTCCTCTGTTCCTTCGTTTGGAAAATTAAAAAAAAAAAAAAAACGAGAGGGGAGGATTTCCAGCCCCCGCTCCCTCCCCTTTTAGTCGCCTTCTACGACACGCAGGGAATACGTGGGAAGTATTCTTAATCCCCTATCCCCAGGGATAATATATATATATATATATATATATATATATATATATATATATATATATATATATATATATATATATATCTTACGTTTACAACTATACCACCACTAAACAAAAAACACTTTCATTCACCAAAGACCAATAATCATTCTCATATGCTCACATCAAAGGCGAGGAATCAACATCATATTCCTAAAACATCCACTTTCCACTGCAAGTCCGTGGTGTGGCAACATGCCCAACCAGTTTTCGGTATTAATGTGCCACAATCCAGGAGCGCATCTGATACCATTTAGCCGAGTCTTTTTAGTATAGGATTAGTTTCTAAGACTGGTCAATAATTCAGTGAATGAAACAAACGACAAATCAGGACCTCTATAGCTATATATTCGGAGGAGAGCCAGAAGCGGCTGTGACCCGACGAACGCTAGCTAAAGGTGTGCTCGGGTCGAGAAGGGCTGCAGGCGGTGGAGAGCAGCGCGGGGAGTCCCCGGACGAGGTGCATGGAGGGTGGTGGGTTTACCGGGTCCAGCTGTGTGGTTGTGGCCAGTCAGATCTCTCTTTTCCCCAAGCTACCTCGTCGGCACCGATTTACATCTCCACCCTCGCCGCCGTCACAATCAACACACAAACACACACAACACGACTTCGCCTCATAAGCGGAGATAAATGATAGTTTTTGTCGCTTCTTCGAGAGCAGGTCTTCTAAATTTAGCGATCATGAACATTCAATTTTTAAGAGGAAGGTCAGCAGCCTGGGCGTCCTTCCCTGCAGCCATATGCTACGTTGAGACGTAAAAGGCAGGCAGCGAATACCTGTCGAATGAATTACCGCAGGATCCGTGCGAGCGCATGATGAGGAGTTACGACAGAGAGGACCTACGACGAGGTGGTCCACTGCAGAACGGTAATAGTATCCTCAGTTCCTAACCTATCCAAACAGACAGTATAGAGAAGGAGAGGGCTCCTCCGTGCCCAATACTACCTCAAAATACTGTGGAAGAAGTACTGACTGTACGTATGTGTATACTGTAAGCACGACAGGCACTAAGTACCAGTGGAACTGGTGCGCTAGTGTGTTGTTGAAGACGACACTGCACTTTGAATGGGAATTTCACGTCGTCCCTGAAGTATCAAACTGATGTGCTGTACTGTACGGCGCTTCGAATAACTCTACGTCAAATCGCGATTGATATGAGCACCAATCTAAGTGGGACGTCCTGTGAGGCTGTACGATTCTCACGGCTGCAGCTGCTGTGAGTAGTGAGAGGCGTAGCCAGACATAATACGTAATCACTATAAGAGCAGCGGTGAGCATTCTCGAAGGGGGGGAGAGGGTCTGGACGCCAGGAGGGGGGGAGGAATGATCAGTGGTGGGGCTGGGAGGGGCCGAGAAGGGCAAGATGTAGCATGAAGGAGGAAGGGGTGGGGGATGACGGTGATGGAGGAGCTGGGTGGCAGAGGTCTGGCAAAAGTCCAAGAGGCAGTAAAAGGCGGCGGGGTGGCTGTCATGCGCGACCAGTTTGGTTTAGGCGGGTCTTCACGTGAGCAACACGAGGGGAGGCGGCGGCTGGCCAGCTCCCGGGGGCAACGCAACCTTGCCGCCTCGCTTCTTATCAACCCTCCCTCTCACGTTGCATCACAGTTACTCTGTGTGGTGTTGTCGTCCATTGTATTCATCTCCTTCTTGGTGCGTCAAGGCCAAGGGTGTCGTAGGCTACCTTGCAGCGGTCAACGGTACCACGGACCCTGCGACCAACCCAATACTAATTACAATTACCCTGGATTCCCCCCACACACCCGTCTATTCACCTTACCACGTATCCGCAATATTAATGCACAAGCTGACTCATAAGTGTTCTTTTTGCGGGGGATGACGTCAGGATCTTGAAATCTCAAAGCAGTGTGGGATATCCGGTGGGCATGAGGGCGCACACCAGTCCAAAGACTGGGCTAAACCGCTCGTTTGACTTTGACAAACAACTGCTCGTGAGAGGAGGACGACATTAAGAACAATAAAAAGTCGAGAGGCAAATTATCAAAATTTATGACCGTCCAGAAGGAGTGCTCTTTATGTACATTAGTTCAATTTGTACTACATTATGATAAAGAAATTAAATGACCTCTCACATTAAAAAGTCTTATGTACGATTGTCATTCTTTATAAACTTGCAAAGCTCACGAGTCTCTAATGGAGAGTGGGTTCATCTACTGCCCATACAGTCACTAATCCCCGGGGAAGGGGATGTGTTACCACATGCACATCCTGGAAGCCTGAGGAATAACGTTGGTGGTTTCCCAGAAGGGCGGGGAGGAGGTGGGACGGCGGTGGTGGACAAACAAAAAGAAGGAATGTGACGCGAGGAGCAGGTGATCACGTGCCCCTCACGCACCAGTCAGCCGCTCCCCACCCGCGCCTACCGCCTCCCTCCACACCGACCTCCTCCATGCCACCACGCTCACCAACTCTCGCTAGGAATCATTCCGATCTCCTACGAGCTAACAAAGACGAATACAGACGAGTAGGCTCATGGGTAAGGCCATATGTGCACGACTAGAGAGTGTGCGAGGGTCAGGCAGCACGTGAAGTCTGGTCTGGGCAGACGCGCGCAGCCTCCAAGTAAAGGACACGGCACAACAAAGGCGTGCAGACGGCATACTAACGTAGAGATACTCTCACTAATGTGAGAAACAGCAGCCAGCGTGTCGGCAAAATGCCGAAAACTGGATCCTGCCGACTCCAACTCAAGTCTCGCAATACTGACTGACACGGCAGGGGGAGGAGGTGCGCGCAGAAGCAAAACACTGTGCTGTTCCCTGACGCAGTAAAAGGGTTTCTGGCGGTGACAACTCGAAAGCGTCCAAACAGCCACCTTCCTCAGACGGCGTCGCGGCCTGAGGGAGGAGGGGTGGTGGTGCCCAGAACACACCCTCGGCTGGACCAATCAGGGCGGCGGGTGCTAGGGGAGTGACCTCCACCCATGGTGCATCAACACTGCTCGCACCGCCACGCCCCCTCTCTGATCCACCAGACAAAGCAGACAAAGCACAGGGCCTCGGGGGAAGAGAAGACGAAAAAAAGACTCACTTTAATTTGGTGTCAAGCCTCTTTTTTTTTTCTCTCTCTCTAACCTCTCGACACTGTACGGATGCACTGAACGGAGAGACTAATTTGGCCAGATTACGGTAAAGTCTGACGTTAACTCAAGGTGACGCAAATGGTGAACGGCCGCCTGGTATTTGGTAATGCCAGAACTCGTACAAAGGAAACAAGCACATCAGCACAGGCCTCTCGAGACCAATTCGCCCCGTAAAACTATATATTATAAGCCTCTTGGCCGTCACTTGTTACTGAAGAAAACATTCACATCCGGACATCCACCCGCGTTACGAATGAAGATATGAAATATAATCCTTCACTGAATCCTAGATCACCATTATGAGAGAGAGAGAGAGAGAGAGAGAGAGAGAGAGAGAGAGAGAGAGAGAGAGAGAGAGAGAGAGAGAGAGAGAGAGAGAGAGAGAGAGAGACCTACGACTGCAATCGCTGGCAGTAAGCGCGCGCTGCTCATACTTGGTGCCTAACAGTCTCGAGCTCAGTCGACTACTATTGCTAATACATCTATCATGAGCATAACTGACTTACCCGACTTGCTTCGCCCGAGACATTGGATTCCCTACCTTTTCTCGTATAAAGCTAACTGCTTCGAACACCGTGGTGTTTATGTTTTTGAATTCACTTATATATCCATCTTCTGCCCAAGTATGTGAGTTATGATTCATCAAGTAACTTTTGTGTGTGTGTGTGTATGTGTGTGTGTGTGTGTGTGTGTGTGTGTGTGTGTGTGTGTGTGTGTGTGTGTGTGTGTGTTGTCTTCAGCCCACTTTTCCCAGCCCGCCTCATATTCAACCGTATTTGTTTATGTCTATAGGATCGGGACTATTGAATGCCTACAATGTGTTGTCGTCATGCAACAGCTGGTGGGATGGTAAACAAAGCGTTTGAATGAACACACTATCTTTCTTTTCACCCATATCTATCTGTTCTCACACAAATCTCGTTTGTTACCCACTCCCGCAAAACAAGTTGACATCACCGGGCCACGAACACTTTAGAAATGGAATCACGATGAAAGGAGACACAAGATAATCCATTACCACTTACTACTTAATACGAAGAGAGTTCCTTCTCCTTCCTCTGTTAATTACCAGGCTGGCGATCCCTCGACAGGTGGCCGTTCTAAAATCTGTGTTTGACATATAAAGGCCACATCCTTCTGTACTATATACTCAGCGAGTGTTAGCAAACAGGTTGTCGTAATGATTCCCTAGCAAGTTCCGAAACACTCGTCAACACAAGCTAAAGGTCGGAACTTGCGCTGTCACATGAAATCCCCCTAGACGCTCTAGCTAGTCAGTGAGCAATGCTGATGATAGTGGTGGAGCCTCCATCTGTTGCAATTGATCCACAGAAATAACTTCGTGTCACTTGGCTCCTCATGCTAACGGCTACCTCAGGCAGTCTTTCACTCTCATGTTCGTACACACTGTATGTGAAAATCCTCACAGCCACGCACACCCCTCACAATCATCTGCATACGTGGCAGGAGGAATAATTATCTAGAGAATTGCAGTCTGTCGTGGGGGGATGAGGGAGTCAGGTGCGCTTAATCACTGATGAGGGAGCCACTAAAGTGGGGGGGGGGGAGGGGGGAGGGAGGACTTGAACAGTTTGAGATAGTCAGTCACTAAAGGGGAAAAGGGGCTTGAGATGCAGTCAGTCACTGAAGGGGGGGGACTGACCTTGGTATAAAGTCAGTCAGTGAAGCGAGAGTAGGCTTGAGATACTGTCAGTCACTGAAGGGTCACTGAAGGGCACTAGGGTTGACACGCTATCAGTCACTTGAGGGGTCCTAAGTTTGAGACGCTATCAGTCACTTGAGGGGTCCTAAGTTGGAGACGTCTATCAGTCACTGGGGAAGGAAGGGGGGATAAGGCTGAGATACAGTCAGTCACTGAAGGGCACTAGGCTTGACACGCTGTCAGTCACTTGAGGGGTCCTAAGTTTGAGACGCTATCAGTCACTGAGGGGGAGGAACTGAGCCTGAGATACAGTCAGTCACTGAAGGGGGACTAGGCGTGACTTACTCTTAAGTCAGTGATGTGGGGACTGGTGGTAACACACTGTCAGTCGCTGAAGGTGGATCTGGGTATGGGCTACACACCTTCGGCAGTCGTATAACAGAGACAAGGCGGCACGAAAACTACTGTCCTGGCTCACCAGTAGTGGCAAGGGGGCGGCGGCGGGCCGGTGCGGGGCGTGGGCCGTATTGACGGCTGGGTGCTATACACAGGTGAGGTCAGCGTCACGCCGGCTGTGCACACACACACACACACACACACGGACGGGCGGGCGGACGGACGCAGGAATGAGGCGGCAAAGACGCTCAGTACTTCATGCCGCGTGCAAGTCTCACTGGCTCTTTTCCCTGTCTGCTCTGTCAGAGGAGGAGGAGGAGGAGGTGCTGGTGTCCGTCCACAGTCAGGCTGCGGCCACAACTGCCTCACTCGGGGGGAATTCAGACATGTATATACCTGTGTCATGTGGGGGGGGGATGGGGGACGGGAGGAGGAGAAAAACTCAGAAATACCGTTGCTGGTTGGGCTCGGCGGTGATCGCCAAGTTGAGATTGTATATACACTTTATCCTCACCTTCAAGTCCGGCTTTCCCTACCGCAGCAAACCGTCAGAAAATTAAGTCTGCCTTATGAGATCAACCAAAAGTACACAATACACCGCTGAATCCTTTGTCAGCCATCTGTAAGGCTGTAGAAAAATCTCCGAATATCCCAGGTCGTGGTTCAGTGAAACTGCTGTGCCGCTCGAACGTTCAAAACGGCCAGCCAATCAGATACAAGTTTGAGTCTGAGATCACGCCGCCTTCCCCGAAGCAGTGACCCCCCCCCCCCCTAAGTGTACGGCCATGACGCAACCCAGCAGTGTTCCCGCCCCCCCAGCCCAACGCCCTCCGCTCCAGCCTCTCCTGCCAGGCATCACCACCACCACTCAGTGCATATCTGGAGAACACTGCCACTTGACCTCCAGCCGGCCATACATAATAGTGAGAGTGGCGCTTGCACTACAGCTACATTCCCTACATCATATGTATGAAAGAGAGAGAGAAGGGGGGAGGGTGGTGGTGTGTCAAACCATCGCCATATACACAGAGCATTAAAAAAAAATGTGCTTCCCTTAATCTCCATGATACCCTGTCAATTTTTAAGTATAAGAAAACAATTACAACAGGAGACTGTGCCTACGTTAACTAGGGAGTCAGTTCCTGTTCCTATTTAGACCATGTTTTCAGAGGGAACACACACTGACAGGTTTTGGTCAGACGACGGTGGCCGAGGGAACCAAATGACAGGTGTGGCTAAGGCAATGCCGGCAGGCAAACCAAATGACAGGTGTAGGAGATATGACAATGCATACATTGTACCAGTTAGGGCCCTGGATGTAACATCACACCCAAACATCCACAATACACATTTAAAAAGCTCTGCGATTATGAAGTTCAAGAGTGAAGAACTCCAACCCCATGGAGTACAAATAGGTAATTATAGTGCACCCAGTCATGGCCCTGAGGATAACATTAAACCCATCAGTCCACACACACACACACACACACACACACACACACACACACACACACAACTCGCGGCCCTCACACTACGCTCAAGTGTCCACATCAGCGAAGGTCACTGGCGTTAAAAACGGACGGCACTCTTTCGCAACAGAAAACTGTGACATCACTGTCATTTCGCTCCGTCACCCTCTCTGGGAAATGTTCATTACCAGAGCAAATGTTGTGAAGGCTCACTGAGCCACGGTCAGTGGCAACATCCATTGTAAATGTTTCCCATGGCTGCCCCGACCTCCCCCACAACCCCTCACTCCAGTACATCAGCAACATCAGATGATAAATCTTAAAAATACTATTCTTAAAGACAAAGAACGGACCTTCATCCACGGTGAAATGATACCTCAACTTAACTTAGAAGTAAATTATCTCATGATCAATATCTTCCTTCTCTCACACACGAAAGTTTAGTCCACTTTGTGTACAGTTCGGATAGATGGATGAATTGAAACTTCATTCTACTTCTTAATGTAAACACCTGTGATATAATTTAGAATACCGTACACCATGCAAAGCTGATGGCAACAACAACCAGAATACTAGGCTACAAACTCTGCCAGGCTACAAACTCGGCTAGGGTACAAACTCTGCTAGGCTACAAACTCTGCCAGGCTATAAACTCTTGCTAGGCTACAAACTCTTGCTAGGCTACAAACTCGGCTAGGATACAACTCTTGCTAGGCTACAAACTCTGCCAGGCTACAAACTCTTGCTAGGCTACAAACTCTTGCTAGGCTACAAACTCGGCTAGGGTACAAACTCTTGCTAGGCTACAAACTCTGCCAGACTACAAACTCTAATAGGCTACAAGTTCAACTAGGGTAGATGGTCGGCATCGAAGCCAGACGTGCCCAAGGGTGTTACAGTATAAAGACACACATCATCTATGTAGAAATGTCAACAACAAGAGTCAAATGTCCGGACTCCGTAACAATTCAGCGTGATTTCATTTCGCAGTGATGCATATCATCAACTCGTGGGCCAAAAAAAGTTGTACCTTGAATGAGGCGAAGCACATTTTCTTTAACAGGACTGTTAAACATACGGCACGACTGACACTACTTGTGCCTCCTTAGCTATACGGAAAGTTTACATGTCCTCCTCTGAAAATTCTGTCTTTCTCCCCTTACCACACTATTCCATAAGTTCTCTTCCACTTACCACAAGAAGCCTCGTTACGACCAAATAGTCTGCTGCTATTTGCATTCGTTTCTGTCCGAGAGATGTTCAAACCGCAGGACATGAACTTCCATACACATACTCATGAATGCTCACGGGTAAGGGTCCATGCAAGTTCATATCAATACAATGTGAATCCTTACTTCTATGATAACCGGTAGGAGTCAGTAAAATTGTCTCCCCCCCTAGATCATCGCATTCAACGTTTACTGTAATAACACCTGGCATTACAAAACCCATGGAAACAAGGATCTTTTTTTTTCTTTCTTTCTTTTTTGGAGAACGTTACAATAGCGTGGGGTCAGAACGAGACAATGTCATTGTTCCACTCATTCCGAGGTCATGTCACCACAAAATGTCAAAACAGTAAAACCCGGAGACAACTTTAATCCCTCTGAGCACCACTGGCACAACAAACCCATGGTCTTTAACGTGATCCTTCCTTACGACGGGTCAGGGTTTTCGAGAAGCTTAAGTAGAAAAATCACAGGGGGTGGATGGGGGTATGAGAGAGAGAGAGAGAGAGAGAGAGAGAGAGAGAGAGAGAGAGAGAGAGAGAGAGAGAGAGAGAGAG
>NC_092236.1:12119517-12182017 GCF_036320965.1 Panulirus ornatus | reverse complement strand
CCCTGGTTAAGGCAGCGTCACTTTAGGGACCCTAATGCAAGGGAGGTCTCACGGTAGATATGAGCCTAAAATGAACAAGATGAAAATCCTACATTTTAATGAATATGGAGTAATTTAACATCCACAATTAAGTAACAAAAAAAAAAAAATATTGCTCTCATTTCTCACTCCTACTTGTGGCAGAATCGGTCCATCCTGAGACCGGGTTTGGAGAGAGAGAGAGAGAGAGAGAGAGAGAGAGAGAGAGAGAGAGAGAGAGAGAGAGAGAGAGAGAGAGAGAGAGAGAGAGATTTTTCTCCAGAGCTTGGACGCTCGGGCAAGAAGACACCTCCTTCTCCATCAACTGGACAAGTACGTTGTTCACTGCATAGTACCACGTACATGCCGCTCAAGGCGTCGACGCAGCGTTCTGTGTCATAAGCCACTCTGGTGCTGTCCGCGATCTCATGCCGCCGCCAGCCAGCGTGGGCGTCCACACAATCAAGTCACTTGCACAGTCAACACACAGGCCGTTCACGTGCACAAGATGGAGTCGACACGTGTACGCAACGCAGCCCCCTCTAACTAACCCATCTTGCCACACTCGCGGTGACATTGAGCCCGTCCTCTTGGTTACGACTGACAGACGTGAATGTCTGCCCACGCAGGCGGAGCTGCAACAATAGTACCAGAAGCATCTTGTGGCCTCTGCACCTCAAACGGTCCACAAGCAATCTCTAAGACGCACTTTCCGTGTACCTCGTATAAGCCGATAATGCCCAGTTACAAATTACACGGGTCTTTGACAGGAACCACTCATAAAACAGACGCAAAATGTTCCTGGATTTATCGACCGTAGGATGGCATAATGTTCCTGGATTTATCGACCGTAGGATGGCATAATGTTCCTGGATTTATCGACAGTAGGATGGCATAATGTTCGTGGATTTATCGACAGTAGGATGGCATAATGTTCCTGGATTTATCGACAGTCGGATGGCATAATGTTCCGGGATTTATCGACAGTAGGATGGCATAATGTTCCTGGATTTATCGACAGTAGGATGGCATAATGTTCCTGGATTTATCGACCGTAGGATGGCATAATGTTCCTGGATTTATCGACCGTAGGATGGCATAATGTTCGTGGATTTAATAGCAACAAGCGATGGATGGATGGTTAGACATTATCTGTACCATACACTCAACATACCACAACATGCAATCATCGGCTGGAGCACAATGTGGACCTCTGATTGATTCCATCAACTCCTTGAGTGCAACTTTGGGGTGTAATGGGATGATTTCTGAAATGACACCAAGGGGGGTTCGGTCAAAAGCTAAGCCATCCTACCCATACCGTCGTGCTCAATGAGTTAAACTAGCTTACAGTTCAAGAGTCCCAGTCGTTATCCCGACTAGAGATAGCACGATAGCAGAGCCCATTATTCCTTCAACAGGCATTAATGTCTGTCGCAGATGGCCAACAAACGGGTCTCGAGTGTCACCTGTTCACCCAATGTCCTGTACGTATCACCAACAACACTCGTTATTCTCTCGCAGCAGATACACTCAAAACAGTGATCTGTAACTACGAACTAATGCCGCATCGGCCTACTGAGAGACGTGCTATGCAAAGCGTTAAGAGCAAGAGGTTGGGAGGAGAGGATGGCCTGCTACGGGGTCTACTGACCCATTTGGCACTGGTGCCAAGCCCCACTGACACCTGTCGCCCCCCAAACCCTCACCCCCACACACTGGGGATACCATCCTCACAGTACTGCCAGATCACCACTTCCGTTTTACAAACATCTTTTGCCCTAGCACTTGCCATGAGTCACTGTCAACCTCTTACCAAGTAGTACCAGTGCGGATACACCGACTGTCCGGTGCTGCATCGTGCATGTTAAAGACGGAGCGTCGTATGAACCAGGTGGGTGGGGTGTGTGTGTGTGTGTGTGTGTGTGTGTGTGTCCCCCATCCCCCAAAGGGTGATGAACAAGGTCCAAACACCAGCCGCACTCCTGAGAACCCATAAATGACCCAGATCCAGGGGCAGTCGTCCGAGCTAATAACGTTTCCTCATCACTAACTGGTCGGTCGGCCGTTTCGTTTGGCTTTTGAGCCGATCGACTGCCGTTGTCATTAAGGCCGAGACAGCGTCATATTGGAATCCCTTTCAACACCTTCTTCAGGGGTTCAAGATTGACTCTTAGATGGAACACGCTCTCTGCGTGCATGGCTGGGGCCCTTCCACGACCTGAGAAACGCGCGAAGGTACAGAACTTCACTACAGTGCTCCTTCACACTGCCACCGTGGAATCTCAATGCTTAGCTGTCATGTAAGATAAGCTGAGATTACTGTAAAGCATACCTTCAGAACCCCATCTCTCTCTCTCTCTCTCTCTCTCTCTCTCTCTCTCTCTCTCTCTCTCTCTCTCTCTCTCTCTCTCTCTCTCTCTCTCAGATTTCCAACTCAATTCAAAGTACTTAACAAAGTATCACTAATGCGGGTGAACGAATCGATTTGTGGGCACCAAGAGTGCACCAACGTAAAGGCTGGACACGACCGTGATGCGCGAGGGTTTGAGCCACATCCATCAAACCTGTACAGACGCTGCCCATCACATGATGCGCTGCCTTGACAACACATGTGGACAGACGGGTTTATTCAGAATCAAACATACAATGAAACCCTATTTCTATACTCCGTCAAACACCAGTGCACGTCCTTATTAACTGATGCTTTCCTATTCCGAGAGTCTTGCATTATCCAGTATCTAAAACAAGTACCATGAAAACAGAAAGATGACCTATCACCTCCATGAGGCGTTACAGGCTACAAATACCGATGAAAGCTATTCTTGCTCAACAAGAAATAGTAACCACAAACTCGGGGATATACAGAGCCGCAGCGTTTAGCTCTGGTGGTCAGAAAACGTACTAAATCACGTAAACACGACGTGTGCGTGCAGCTCGCTAAGTGGAATTGGACGGCGTCCCGCATGACCACCATATTGGTTGAGAACGGCAACTATACTGATGAGTATGTCGGTACAGCAGTAATAGAATCCATAAGACACTTCTCATCGTATGGAGGGCATCATTTCCTGCATCTGGTTATAGCACAGCTTCGAAACCACAGGAGCTACAGGGGGATCCTGGGGTTATATATATATATATATATATATATATATATATATATATATATATATATATATATATATATATATATATATATATATATATATATATATAATGATGCAAAATAACGAAGAAATAATGAAGAATGCGTCGCCAATCTCACAGTTCGACGCGGACGGGAGGGCAAGTGTGAGTGTGGGTGTGTGTGTGTGTGTGTATGTGCCTGCATTGGGTTTGGCGACGCAGGATTTCTTAAATATTTGTCTTTTGAAAGGGAAGCTAACCGAATCTTGATAACTCATGAGCTACATTTTTTTTTTTCCTATTTCAACCTTTACCTTCTTTTTTCAATGAATCCAGTCTGTTCCACGAGTCGAGTCTCTTAACATAAATGAAAGTTGGTGAAGGTCAAATTCTATAAATTATGAAGAGGTAGAGCAAATGGATTTCGCTCACAAAGGGTCTTTGTTTGACCCCAGTGGATATATATATATATATATATATATATATATATATATATATATATATATATATATATATATATATATATATATATATAAAAGTTGGTTTACTGCTTAAGTTTATCTTATGGTCTTTCACATAGTAAATTTAAAGAGATGTTAAAAAATAAAGTGGATACAATTTCATAACCTGAGGCACGAAGTTAATTGCAAGGCTAGACACGTAACGCTTGCTTCACTTGCTTGTTTAGAAAAAAAAACAAAACCGATGGGTATTCCCGGAAAAGTTTGCATTCTAGGTACGTCTACTAAATGTCGCAATGGTACTAGTTTGGTCTGGTTCAAAGGATACTAGTACAGGCTGAAGGGGTTACTCAATTCCTCCACCCCCTCTCCTCCCTATCCCCAACCACCACCCCATTTCCATTCTCCCCCTGAAGAGAATATATATATATATATATATATATATATATTCGCTATTTCCAGCGTTGGCGAGGTAGCGTTTAGAACAGAAGACTGAACATTAGAGGAAATATCCTCACTTGGCCCCCTCCTCTGTTCCTTTTTTTTGGGAAAATTAAAAACGGGAGGAGAGGATTTCCAGCTCCCCTGCTCATTTCCCTTTAGTCGCCTTTTACGACACGCAGGGAATACGTGGGAAGTATTCTTTCTCCTCTATCCCCAGGGATAATATATATATATATATATATATATATATATATATATATATATATATATATATATATATATATATATATATATATATATATATATTATCCCTGGGATAGGGAATTAAGAATACTTCCCACGTATTCCCTGCGTGTCGTAGAAGGCGACGAAAAGGGGAGGGAGCGGGGGGCTGGAAATCCTCCCCTCTCGGTTTTTTTTTTTTTTCAATTTTCCAAAAGAAGGAACAGAGAATTGGGCCAGGTGAGGGTATTCCCTCAAAGGCCCAGTCCTCTGTTCTTAACGCTACCCCGCTAATGCGGGAAATGGCGAATAGTTTGAAAGAAAGAAAGAATATATATATATATATATATATATATATATATATATATATATATATATATATATTTTTTTTTTTTTTTTTTTTATACTTTGTCGCTGTCTCCCGCGTTTGCGAGGTAGCGCAAGGAAACAGACGAAAGAAATGGCCCCCCCCCCCCCATACACATGTACATACACACGTCCACACACGCAAATATACATACCTACACAGCTTTCCATGGTTTACCCCAGACGCTTCACATGCCTTGCTTCAATCCACTGACAGCACGTCAACCCCTGTATACCACATGACTCCAATTCACTCTATTTCTTGCCCTCCTTTCACCCTCCTGCATGTTCAGGCCCCGATCACACAAAATCTTTTTCACTCCATCTTTCCACCTCCAATTTGGTCTCCCTCTTCTCCTCGTTCCCTCCACCTCCGACACATATATCCTCTTGGTCAATCTCTCCTCAGGTTACATATATATATATATATATATATATATATATATATATATATATATATATATATATAGAGAGAGAGAGAGAGAGAGAGAGAGAGAGAGAGAGAAGGACGAAATTTAGCCAAAAGGAAGCCTAACCCGCAGGTTTCGCCGTACGAAAATCTAGTTACGAAGGAGGAGTCGAGGTGGAATTATCTTTTTTCTTTTTTGCTGCCATGAGAGGCTAGTTCTCCACGCCCACTCTGTGAGCAAGTAGCGCAAAGGGGTTACTGAGGTTATAGGTAAGGGGAGGAGGGTGGTGTATTTGATGGACCTCAGTGGCCAGATAATTATAGATAATTCGTTGAACGCTGGTCTATTACACAAACTTATAAAATCATTCACATAGTAAGTGTATCTGCTTACCGCAAAAAATGTATACAATTTCAAAATTCTCATATAATGAACAACCAAATGTTATAACGTTTTTTTTGCGGGGTTCGTTTGAACCTACGCCTAGAAGGATCTTCTTTTCCCACAGTCTAAGACGCGGATGAGATTACGAAAGTTTCAGAGCTGCGCTGTAACAGAACTGACACCCTCACAACCAGGATGAGGCTCAGGTCAAACCCCCACCTTACCATGTATGGTCAACCATGTGTCTCGGGTATGTTATCTCTCTCCCTGTACTTTTATTCTGCATCCTTGATCGTACTAGGCTTGAAATACCGTGGAAAACCTGGGGTTTTCGGTACTATTTCTTTTTTATTCATGTGAATTTTGTTCTAGTTAAGTGAGCGAGGATGGCGGGCACAGTCACCTACGGTGCGCAAGGTCCGGGCAAGAGCGGTGCTTCCAGCCGTAAAAGCCAAACATGTTGCCAACTAAGATCGTAAAAATACTTTTGGAGAATTGTTGCTGACTAGCGCACGGTCGTCCAGTCTGGTGACGTGCGGCGGTCGGGCAAAACAAGACCAAGAGAGCGGATTACCTCGGTAATGATGATGATGATAATGAGGATATGTTCGTCGGCCAGCGCCCCACGACCTGCACCCCCGGGCGGTGATATCCGTGGCAAGAGTTCTTCGGCACGGGTTGGGCGGACGACGGCAGCAGCAGCTGCCGCCCTGCAACATGCGATCTCCCTCTGCGCGGGAATTTTCCCCGACCAAACCCTCGGGCGAAACTGGCGAACTAAACGAACAATGAAATGTGGACCCGTACTTGCCTCAACCAGGGGTCTTGCCTTTTATACGCTACGCTGTTTTGTTACTTTAAACAGTGAAAAAAAAGTTCTCTACACCATCCCTTCTCTATCAAACGATCGTCTACACTTTATACCTTTTCTGTGAACTGGAAAGGCTGTCCAAACAAAACGTTTATTCTCATCAAGGTTAACAGCTGTCTACACCAGTTTTAGAATGTAATTAATGGTGGCGCAATTATGAATGTCTGAAAGGTTATCTGTGTGTGTACACCGGCCGTTGTAAACTTATCGCATGGCAAGACTCGCTATCGGCCTAGCTTCCTGTCGGGGTAGGGAATCGGAGGGTGAGGGGGGAAGGGTGGCTCCACTGCCAAGCCCCCATGGCCATCCAGACCCCTTGCCACCAACCTTCCGAAGTAACCTCTAACACTCGGGCGTTCCCTGAGTTATGTGATACCTCCGTCCCTCGTCCGCGTCCCTTACCCGTGCCAAGATGTCTCACGTCATGTTAACACTGCGGCCAAATTGTCCCCCATCCATCACTGCCAGTCAGCCATGAACCCCACGCGCTCCTCAGCCATGGCCCTAACCCCATGTCTCTAAACCTATACTCCCAACAGTGAGTCCTTCACCCACGTCTTTCGTAGCAAGCTTTTCCCTCACTTCACCCATGTCCCTTACTGCGGGACACTCACCCTTTGTCTCCACCAGTGCTCTTTACCCATGTCTCTCAACCACGTTCCTAACAAATGCCTGCCACCCACTCATGTCCCCAGCAGTTGTGAGGCTCGGCGATCCCCTGCCGGCATGGGGGGCGCGGGAAACGTTGGTAGACGCGCCAACCTACACCGGTATCACATGTTCACTACACCGGTATCACATGTTCACTCAGGGCTGCCAACTCAACCTAGCTCATTTATATCGTACGACTCCTTTCACGACCAACTTTGCGATCCATATTGCCCTCTGCTTTTACACCAGGACCATAAGACGACGAGAAAAGGTTCATCTGTAACCATATCTACCTCACAGGGTTATGGAGAGTTCGAGTCCATGGTTGAATTAAGCGTGGCTGATTCGTGACGATGCGCGCGATCATTATGCAATGCCTCATGGGACTGGGGAAGGGGTGGGGGGACGCTCACCCCAAATGCAGAGACTACACCGCAATTTTTTTTCTCCATAAGAAGGTAAACGTTAAAATAAACACTCTAATATGTCACAATGTCCAGCCTGCACCAAATATGCGTTCGGTGGATCGTACATACGTCCCTTAAACTACTCTGCTTAGGCCAAATAGAAGACAGCAAAACGTACGGTATACACTGTAGTTTTCTTACATGAATAGGCGACAGACCCCGAGGTTGTCACATCATGTGTTACCAAGAACGAGTCTGTATGGCAAACATTCACTGACAGGCGCGCCACACTACATTTACGAACCCCACTCTGGGCCAGACTCTCTCTCTCTCTCTCTCTCTCTCTCTCTCTCTCCTCGTCTGTTGGTAGAAAGTCCCACTCGTCACATACCGGGCGGCTTGCCCAACACAACGCCGTACAGATACAGAGCCTCCCAGATGTCCTTACAACACAAACAATAGTCACTCGTGGACAAAAAAAAAAAAAAAATACATTTCCTTTATATAAGTGGACAGGTGACACCAGGTGGTGAATGACCAGAGGCAGGCGCAGCTGTGGATACAACAGGAATGGACACAGCTAGAAGCGGCTTTAGCTGCAATGGGGACAGTAGGAGCGTGTATACAGCCGGCTTGGGTACAGCAGGAGCAAGTATAGCCGGCGTAGGTACAGCAGAATCAAGTACAGGAGGAGCAGGTGCAGCCAGCGCAGGTACAGCAGGAGCGAGGTGATAAGAATGGCAGCCACCAAGCGTCTCTCGGTAACCAGTACACACCGGTCAACGCTGGCTTCACGCTTTCATCCGTACACGGGTACCCACACCGGTCGCAAATGTCCGTAAATGTACATGGCCACCATCAATGTACGTATTGCACACACAGCGATTATCAGTGCGTACGGCACGCGTCGATAATAAATGTACGTACAGCATTAAGAAATGGCGATAATCCCTGTGTACGTACGGCATACAGCGATCATCATTGTACTTACTGCTAACGGCGATTATCACTAGACTGCAAAGGACACACAAGGCAGTCAGTCTAGTCAGTCAATCGCATGTGCCAGACGCACAAGGCTGTGTTATCACTAAACCTGACTGACGCACAGGGCAATTATCACTGGGCCGACTAGAGAGGCACAACACAGTTATCATTATACGTTACATTATGCACGGGACGTTGAGCACCAAGAACACAATGCCATTATGCCCATGTCATGTCACTGAATATGTGGTAGACTTACAGCACTCAGTTCTTACATCATCTTCATTTTCATTTCTCGAATCCTAAATCGTCATCCACTTTTCCCTCAGTAACTTGCAGCTGTGAGAGCAGAGCCAAAGTATATGTTTGTTAATTCAAAATCCAATTCTCAGCTTGGCGTTTTCAATATCTATAAACATGGGGATGGGAAGAAGTTACAGCATCCACTTATCCCTTGCGTGTGGTAGAAGCCCCCCCCCCCCCCGAGGGAAGTAGGAATGGGAGAAAATGAAATGGGTGAGGCCCGCTGGAAATACTCCCATCCTATATCATCACGTAAAAGAAATAACAGAGGAAAGATCCATGCGAGGACTTTTCTATGAAGGCTCAAGTCGTCTGTTCCCTGCCGTTGCCTCACTTAAGGCGGGAAAGGCAAGCTGGTCGACTGAATTGTATACCCCCGATACCCAACACAAGGCGGGCGCCCACCACCAGCGTTTATTCGTTGGGTAAACACAACAGGGGGAGGAGGGTGACATCTGATAGTGCGTTCGTGGTGCACACTGGGGAGACAGGAAAGTATGTGCTCCATGCATAAAACGTACACGGGAAGGGCAGGCAGGAACACAGCGAGTTCGAGAACCAATGCTCCACGTACACAGAGTGGGAGGGAACTACCAGCACACGGTACACGGGGGAAGGGCGACGGACAATCACTTGCAAGAGGCATCATTTGTGCATACCAGACGGGCAGGCCGGCCCACCGCGACGCCCCGCCACTCACACGGCGAGCGATGCCTGGTACTGACGACTGGACGATACATAATGACAGAACGGTCCACGAGTGCACGGCGGTGCGACCCCTGGAGCACCACCTTGGTACAACCCCTCAAGCATAGTGGGTAAGGTAGCCCTTTTTGAATGATGGCCTGGCCCCTAACCTAACCATTAAGGGTTAGGTCAAAGGTCAGGTAATCACACCAACCGTTCGCGAGCTCAAGCTTAAGAGCACCACGCACTCCTGGGGTTAACCGTGGCTAGCCCACTGGCTAAATGACGACATGAAACGCCATGCCTGCAGCATTATCCTCGCTATTATCAAATATATAACAACGTACAGAAAAAAATGGTATCCTTAAACTGGTATCTACGCCTAAAGGACATGAAAACCCTCAACCCACTTCTGTAACTTGCCACACACTCCTCTATCTTAACTTTATTCACTCGAATCTATCAACGCATTACTGTAAAGTACTGCCCTACGCTACAAAATATGCAGTGTCCTTGCGCTATGTTATCCCATTAAAAATAATAGCCATCCACCTATTTGGCATCAGTGTTCTTTTAGCTTAATCCGGTCACTGAACCGTGTCGCCTCAGGGGTTAAAAATTATTTTGGTGTTCCTAAGTCGTTAAATCCCGTGTTTCCGAGAACCTTTGCATGTTGAGGTTAGCAGCATATAGTCTCACCCACAGTTCCCTCCCACCCCACCCCAGACTGGCTGACACGAAGAGGGTGGGTGGGGATGGGCTGTCTACATGTGTGTGTAAAGGTGGGGAAAGCGACCATCCTGATCATGTGGTATGCGCACCATCATGACTCTCCCTGTTCTGTTCCCCTCCCTCCAACCTTCCCTTCTGACCAGATGGTACGACCCTGGAGCAAGGTAAGACCCTTTGGTTACGTCAACCTGGCATATCAAATCTACAAGGCCAGATCTACGTGTGTAGGGGACGTGCCTTCACGCTATGAGGATCGTGCCACAGTGCTGAAGATGTGTTAAAAATCTCCCTCGATCTTCCTAACTCTGAGTCTTTCATGACATGAGGGACGAACAGTTGTTAAACTTTAGGCGGGAAAGAATACGAAGAACAATAAACACATCAAATAACGAAAAGATAACGGTAAATAGCCCTTCTATTTTTTGTCTAATGGAAAAGAAAACGATGAAAGCAACGACTAATCGAGTGTGTGCGGCATTAGTGGGGATGGGAGAAGGAGGAGGACGAGGAGGAGGAGGAGGAGGAGGAGGAGACGGGGGGAGAGGGACGCAACTGCCACCGCGTGGAGGAAGGCGTGTGCCCTGTCTGGGCGACACGACACGCAACACCTCCCCCAAGCTCTCTCACTCACCCCCAGCACACTGGCTGGATCTGGGCCTCATGCTGATCGAATACCCACTGTACAGCAGCCAGACCACGACCCCATGCCGTCCCTCGCTAATGTATCATGTAAGACAACCGGCGGTACGACACTTTAAGCACGCCTGGTATACGCGTTTTGAAGTACGGACACTTTTGACCTGATCCTCCCCAGTCTGTTAAAATAAAAGTCCATGCCACATGGGTCGTGTCCGCTGCACTTAACGAGGTTACGATTTAGAATTCCGAGATTCTAGGGAAGTTTGTCAATGTTCCAAAAATAAAGGTGTTTGTATGTTGTGTGTTGGCAGTGAGCTAGCTGTACACACGGCACCGGGTATCCTAGGCCGGATGCCAAACTTCTCCTCTCCTACGTGCCAATGCTCATTGCTCTTCCCACCCATCACAGACCACTATCTTATCAAGGATAACATGACCACGTTTCCTGCAACTTCTTACCAAGTTACACACACACACACACACACACACGCCCTGTTGCCATTCAAACGCGGTGTCTGGCTACGCATGAATGTATCATACCCACACCCTCCGTCGGAAGGTGGAACTAAGCAACACTATAAGATAAAAGCAGGTTAAGCTTAAAAAAAAAAAAGGAGGAGGGGGCGACCTGGGTTACGCTGCGTTGGAAAATGGAAGCAGACTAAACTATACCCTAAGGTACCAGGCTACACTTTACTTAAGGTTTATGTCAATCAACTTTCACAGGTTACGTTCAACATTGGCTTAAGGGAAAGTCGGACTTCACAGGGTAACAAGGAATTAGGTCACAGCGTGTACAGTGGGAGATTCAAGTCAGGCTCCGCGGGGGCAGGTGCCAGAATTATCCATACGACGAACGCTTTCAACATTCTCCTAGCTGAAGATATGAATGTATCTGTTTTCTCAAGAGGCCACACCTTTCCACAGGGATCATCTTTTTTTTTGATGGCTTGACCTTTTACCTTATCCTTTTGGGGTCAGGTCAGAGGCCAAAGGGTCATAACGTCGGGCTATTAAGACTGAACAAGCATTATCACCAACCCAGCTCGTTAAGTCCGGTATGTGTAAAAATCATACTTCAAGTCATTCTTATATATAAAAAAAAAAAAAAAATAAAAAATAAACAAGCGGAAACACCAACTCCAGCGACGCAGTTTTCACATGGTTAACAACACTTCCAGGTAAGCCAGAGCGTTGGCTAACAGCACCTATAGCCTAGCCTTCATAACGCAGAAAAGACGTCTCTGGGCTCACTCGAAATTATAAAATCTCACGAAACATATGACTCAAATCAAACCTGATAATCTGCATAACTCCTCTCTCTCTCTCTCTCTCTCTCTCTCTCTCTCTCTCTCTCTCTCTCTCTCTCTCTCTCTCTCTCAAACATTACAGTAGCTTAAACATCTTTTGGTGGAAAATACAACTGGCTTCCGACAATTACATTCATTTCATGACACGCAAGACATATATTTATGAAGCCAAGGCACCGCTAATCATATCGACGCCGATGGACGCACTGTTTCATAGCAGCTCCTATTTCGCCTCTAGCCTCCTGCCATTGGCAGATGAATATTAAGCGCACCTCCGACAGGACCGATACTCCCAATGTCATATCCGGGCTGCGTCTTGCCGTGTAACGAGTTGTGGTTTTCTTATTAATATCTATATTAAGATGGCTGGGCCTCTGACCCCTCAAGGGTCAGGTTGGAGATCAGGAGACCTACCACCATGCCCCAAATGGTTGCTGTATTTTCGTGTTCGAAAGTTTAGTTTAGTTAAAACATTTCAAGAGACTCTACAACGGGAGTAGGCTACTCCGCTTCATGACCGTAAGAAATCAAACATACCTTACCCAATCCTTTTTTTTTTTCTTTAGAGCAGAAATATGAAGTATTTGCATCGTCCCATTTATCATCAAAAAATCTCGTAAGACCCCCCCCAAACTTTCGAAGCTCAAATTAATGGCGGCGCCTGTATCTAAAAATCTCAGACTGTGATCATTTCACCTCAGCCTACATGGCTTTAGCTGGGGGCCATGCGTTTCCCCCGTGCCGTGTCAGCTATCAAACTTAACACAAAAAAAATAAAGATAATAAAATATCACGAGTGGGATGATCAAGCAGCGATGAAAAACTAAAGCGAGTTCCATTTATAACGTTACCTTGGAGCGGACAAGGTCCTGGGCGCTAGCAGAAGTGGGGAGGGCGGTGTTGGGTGAGGGCTGATGAGAAAGTGCAGACGTCTAGTTTAACTGGTAATCCTTACCTTCATTTACAAACAATTACACCTTTCAACTGCCATATATAGACCTACCTACAAAAAACGTTCCTAAAACCTAAGTGTTTTAAGTTTGTTGTCTACTGAGATTCAAACCGATCAAGTCTTTATTATAATTTCATATTTACCATCTTATAATATTACTATCTCGTATAAACACGGTTCTTTTGCACGACAGAGAATACTTTTAATTGTTAATCAAATCGCACGAACAAAGAATAGTTTTAATATCAATTAAATCCAGTAACAAATGCGCTGGTAACTAAACAAGAAATAAAATGAACGGTAGGGAGAGCCCAGACGTTTAACAGCGACTTAGTATTGTAAAAACACCTTATTACACCCACAGTTAATTGCCAGACGCTTATTCTTATTTTATACCCAACTGCCGTTATCGAGGTCATATCATACAGAGAATAATGCCATACCAAATACAACACTCAAAGCACGGCTGGATGCAAATGCACTGAGAAGGACGGTTGGCTGCAAGGGCGAGGTTGTAGCGGTCGGTGTGTGCTGAAGGTACAGAAATATCTGGTGGCGTGCTGCCCGGGCCACTGAACTGAGGCGCCTCAAGTGAATCCTCTCTCTCCCTCTCGCCGCACTTCTGTAACTGGCCTCATATACACTTAAGTGTGTCAAAAACTATGTAGTGTCAAGCAACGCCATAGCCTATTAGGTTCCTGAACTTACAAATTCCCAATATTAAGCCATGAGTTTTGGCAGTTCCTCTAAGCCTATCCCAACTTTTACTGTAGACCCCGAACCTCAGTGCATGGCCAGGCCACCCCCATCTCTCGTCCTCCATCCTTCTCACCGGCTCAAACTTCCACACTCAATCTATGCGACAAGTTATCGGATGAGCTTTATGAGCTCCAAAACAATGAATTATTAGACCTTTCCTCGCAACCTCTCCCACGGGACGGCACGACGCTTGGGTACAATGGCGTGGCCTCTACACGCCGATGACCATGGAAAGACACTCGAAGGTCTTACCGCTGTATTCAAGAGGTTAATTGCAGTCAGATGACAATGGGAGGACTCAGACCATGCGGTGGCATAAGTCATCACCGGGCGGCTGCTGAGAACAAACAAGGAATAAGAGGAGAAGGAAGACGACTCACAGGCCATATTCCCCAGTGGCTGTTCCCCCTCAAGGGTATCATCTGGACGAGAACAGCTGCTGTAGTACTTACAAGGTTGTGACTTAACGTGACGGAGGACATCATTCTTGTAACGCTTGGAGGGCCACGACGATGTGGTCTTGCTCACTCAAGTCTCTCTCTCACACAGATAAGGGGGACGACCCGGTCAAATCTCACAGTTCCACGAGGAACAAACAGTCTTAATACTTGGGAAGTGTCTCCCGCCCTTGATAGTCCAATGGCCGTCAATGCTGCAACAGACGATAAATGTCCTTGGCAGTAAGAGCCGGTGACGGTGGGAGGGAAGCCTGGCGCCGGGAAGCACCAGCAGTATTGTGCAGAGGTGATGCCGCCGGCGATCACACTGAGGGGACGAGAGGTGAGGTGCGGCCAGTAAGCGCCGCGGGCTGGGTTACACTAGCTTGCCTTAAGCCAGCAGCACCGTCAGCCGCCAATAGCACACACGCGCCGCCGCCCCCGTCTTACCATCCCTCGCTTCTCCACCCCCCCATCCCCCCACATCTCAACCCCATCTCCGTACTTTCCCCCCCTCCCCTCCCTCCTCCTACACACTATACTTTTATTTATCACTACAGAGCTGTCAGGTAAGGTCGGAGGGAAAAGGAAAGGACAGAACAGGTAAGATGGAGAATCAAAAGACATTTGTTGCTGGCCTATTGGTGTGTGTGTGTGTGTGTGTGTGTGTGTGTGTGTGTGTTGGTAATTCAGGTGTTCTACTTGTCCACTTGTGCACTTAGGAACTTATCGTGTTTCATTTTCTCCGTGGCTTCATATATATATATATATATATATATATATATATATATATATATATATATATATATATATATATATATATATATATGCGCAAAAATGCAACGTTCCGAATTTCGCTTTATCAATGCAAGCATAAGACATGCTTGCCCAGTTTATTTGAGTTACCTGAGCGAAACACACACACACACACACACACACACACACCTCCATCAGCTACCGCTCACAGCGTGTCCAACAGAGATATACTGTCCCCAAATGGTCCACTTCTCAAACCTACAACTGTATCTGCCTCGCTCAGGTCTTCGCTCAGCGTGGCGGACACGGCAAGACCGACAAACAATTTTTCCTGGTGAGCGGATGATAGTGTGATTCTCCTGTAAGCGTAGGCGAAGGGGGGTGTGGGCGATGCTAATGGGTGACAACGTGGACGAATGCCACCTGCGATGTGGCTGCTGAGTGGCAAGCCACGTTGTGGACACCATCCCCCCCCCCCCGCGTTGCCTGGGGGTAAGAAACACGCCTGCGGTGTGAAAACCGAGGCAATTCCTTCCTTTGGCTCAGGCGAGAAGGGTGTTGTAGATGCCTGTTCGTGGAGGTGGAAAGGAGCTGTCCTCCCCGATCATGGTGGCAGTAACGGTACGATCCTTGCTTGACCAGGGCGCTAAAACCTTTGCGTATGATGGCTCAGGTCTCGAGGGAAATCACTCGTTTTGAAAATACCTGAGGTCTTCCAGGCTACCTACGTTTCTCAAACACAAAAAAATATCTTTTGTACGAAAGTGTGTTGAAATACACGACACCTTTTCAAACTGTCAGAGCGACAGGATCTCGTGCGGGGTTAATGCCTCCTCAAGACATCCCCAAGACGTCTAGTGGGATCCATATGGTGACGAACTCTCTCTCTCTCTCTCCCTCTCTCTCTCTCTCTCTCTCTCTCTCTCTCTCTCTCTCTCTCTCTCTCTCTCTCTCTCTATCTATCTATCTATCTTTAATATTTACGCTGACGGCGTAATGGTAATGGACAACACGGGATGTTTCTCAGCTCTTACTTGTTATGACAACCTCGACTCCTGACGAAGGCAGGAACTCCCTCAGAATGCCCTTCTGCAGCTGCCCTCCTGTACCAGGTTAACAGGAGTCAACCATCAGAAGTCAGGGTACTGACAGCAGTCAGGGCGTATGGCTATATCCACTAAAGAGGTCCAGAGTCATACAGAGGAGGAGGAAGGTTGGTTGGTGGACGTGCACTCGAGTTCGGTGGAGAGGTTCAATCCATCTAGATATACTGATTAGAAAATCTTTTTTACAAGTGTGACGTCAGACTTTTAAATCTTGAAAGGTTTATGATTCTTTTAGTTTGTATGATGCGTAGTGCGTCATGTATGGCAACTCTCCTTCGTGGTATCTTATGACGAGCATGATTAACAAATAATCCTTCGTGCCTTTCGAATACTGAGATGCACTCGTTCCTCGCTCATATCATTTATCCACTCGTTCCTCGCTCATATCATTTATCCACTCGTTCCTCGCTCATATCATTTATCTACTCGTTCCTCGCTCATATCATTTATCCACTCGTTCCTCGCTCATATCATTTATCCACTCGTTCCTCGCTCATATAATTTATCCACTCGTTCCTCGCTCATATCATTTATCCACTCGTTCCTTGCTCATATCATTTATCCACTCGTTCCTCGCTCATATCATTTATCTACTCGTTCCTCGCTCATATCATTTATCCACTCGTTCCTCGCTCATATCATTTATCCACTCGTTCCTCGCTCATATCATTTATCCACTCGTTCCTCGCTCATATCATTTATCTACTCGTTCCTCGCTCATATCATTTATCCACTCGTTCCTCGCTCATATCATTTATCCACTCGTTCCTTGCTCATATCATTTATCCACTCGTTCCTCGCTCATATCATTTATCTACTCGTTCCTCGCTCATATCATTTATCCACTCGTTCCTCGCTCATATCATTTATCCACTCGTTCCTCGCTCATATCATTTATCCACTCGTTCCTCGCTCATATCATTTATCTACTCGTTCCTCGCTCATATCATTTATCCACTCGTTCCTCGCTCATATCATTTATCCACTCGTTCCTCGCTCATATCATTTATCCACTCGTTCCTCGCTCATATCATTTATCCACTCGTTCCTCGCTCATATCATTTATCCACTCGTTCCTCGCTCATATCATTTATCCACTCGTTCCTCGCTCATATCATTTATCCACTCGTTCCTCGCTCATATCATTTATCTACTCGTTCCTCGCTCATATCATTTATCCACTCGTTCCTTGCTCATATCATTTATCCACTCGTTCCTCGATCATATCATTTATCCACTCGTTCCTCGCTCATATCATTTATCCACTCGTTCCTCGCTCATATCATTTATCCACTCGTTCCTCGCTCATATAATTTATCCACTCGTTCCTCGCTCATATCATTTATCCACTCGTTCCTTGCTCATATCATTTATCCACTCGTTCCTCGCTCATATCATTTATCCTACTCGTTCCTCGCTCATATCATTTATCCACTCGTTCCTCGCTCATATCATTTATCCACTCGTTCCTCGCTCATATCATTTATCCACTCGTTCCTCGCTCATATCATTTATCTACTCGTTCCTCGCTCATATCATTTATCCACTCGTTCCTCGCTCATATCATTTATCCACTCGTTCCTCGCTCATATCATTTATCCACTCGTTCCTCGCTCATATCATTTATCCACTCGTTCCTCGCTCATATCATTTATCCACTCGTTCCTCGCTCATATCATTTATCCACTCGTTCCTCGCTCATATCATTTATCCACTCGTTCCTTGCTCATATCATTTATCTACTCGTTCCTTGCTCATATCATTTATCCACTCGTTCCTCGCTCATATCATTTATCCACTCGTTCCTTGCTCATATCATTTATCCACTCGTTCCTCGCTCATATCATTTATCTACTCGTTCCTCGCTCATATCATTTATCCACTCGTTCCTCGCTCATATCATTTATCCACTCGTTCCTCGCTCATATCATTTATCCACTCGTTCCTCGCTCATATCATTTATCTACTCGTTCCTCGCTCATATCATTTATCCACTCGTTCCTCGCTCATATCATTATCCACTCGTTCCTCGCTCATATCATTTATCCACTCGTTCCTCGCTCATATCATTTATCCACTCGTTCCTCGCTCATATCATTTATCCACTCGTTCCTCGCTCATATCATTTATCCACTCGTTCCTCGCTCATATCATTTATCCACTCGTTCCTTGCTCATATCATTTATCCACTCGTTCCTTGCTCATATCATTTATCCACTCGTTCCTCGCTCATATCATTTATCTACTCGTTCCTCGCTCATATCATTTATCCACTCGTTCCTCGCTCATATCATTTATCCACTCGTTCCTCGCTCATATCATTTATCCACTCGTTCCTTGCTCATATCATTTATCCACTCGTTCCTTGCTCATATCACTTATCCACTCGTTCCTCGCTCATATCATTTATCCACTCGTTCCTCGCTCATATCATTTATCCACTCGTTCCTCGCTCATATCATTTATCCACTCGTTCCTCGCTCATATCATTTATCCACTCGTTCCTCGCTCATATCATTTATCCACTCGTTCCTCGCTCATATCATTTATCCACTCGTTCCTTGCTCATATCATTTATCCACTCGTTCCTCGCTCATATCATTTATCCACTCGTTCCTCGCTCATATCATTTATCCACTCGTTCCTCGCTCATATCATTTATCCACTCGTTCCTCGCTCATATCATTTATCCACTCGTTCCTCGCTCATATCATTTATCCACTCGTTCCTTGCTCATATCATTTATCCACTCGTTCCTTGCTCATATCATTTATCCACTCGTTCCTCGCTCATATCATTTATCCACTCGTTCTTCATTCATATCATTTATCCACTCGTTCCTCGCTCATATAATTTATCCACTCGTTCCTCGCTCATATCATTTATCCACTCGTTCCTCGCTCATATCATTTATCCACTCGTTCCTCGCTCATATCATTTATCCACTCGTTCCTCGCTCATATCATTTATCCACTCGTTCCTTGCTCATATCATTTATCCACTCGTTCCTCGCTCATATCATTTATCCACTCGTTCCTCGCTCATATCATTTATCCACTCGTTCCTTGCTCATATCATTTATCCACTCGTTCCTCGCTCATATCATTTATCTACTCGTTCCTCGCTCATATCATTTATCCACTCGTTCCTCGCTCATATCATTTATCCACTCGTTCCTCGCTCATATCATTTATCCACTCGTTCCTTGCTCATATCATTTATCTACTCGTTCCTCGCTCATATCATTTATCCACTCGTTCCTCGCTCATATCATTTATCCACTCGTTCCTCGCTCATATCATTTATCCACTCGTTCCTCGCTCATATCATTTATCTACTCGTTCCTCGCTCATATCATTTATCCACTCGTTCCTCGCTCATATCATTTATCCACTCGTTCCTCGCTCATATCATTCATCCACTCGTTCCTCGCTCATATCATTTATCCACTCGTTCCTCGCTCATATCATTCATCCACTCGTTCCTCGCTCATATCATTTATCACATGCGACTGCTCTCATCTAGCCAGAGTGTGTGTTTAGGTCATGCAACAAAAATAGTGCATTCCTCCACTGCGGCAAAAGCGGGGCTCTCGCATTCCTCCCAGTGTTCTGAGAATGGCAGGATGAGCTGCACTTGCCGCCGTCATGCAAATGCGTCACCGATTACCTGGTGTGGGCGGCGGGGGTCAGCACCAGGTCCGCTCACGCTAAATGATCTATATAGGTGCGCCAAGGTGTGGTACTACTACCCTCCTCCCTACGATGTTATTCATGGATAAAGTGGCATTACTATCATTATCATTTATCATTATCGTTATTCTAATGATTATCAATACTTTCACTTTCCCGAAAACCTTGATCTAATCAGTGTCTGGCACTCCCTCGCACGACGCCAGCAAGAGCACATAGCAAAAAAAAACCTTCTGACGGTATGGCTGACCCTACTGATGCCTACCATTTCGATGCCTTGAGGTCCACTTCTTTTTTTCATATTTCCAACGCCCAGGTTCCTCCTCACTTGCTTGTGGTATATGAAGGGTGCACTCGGTGAGCACTAGCTCCGTCGTCAGCCGAGCTGAATAGAAAATCCTGATCCCTGGAGACGAGTTCTGGTGACGTAGGCTACCGTAACCACCCTCAGGCACGTCCCGTTACAGTTGCCATCGGCATCAACCCCGTCAGGCACGTCCCGTTGCAGTTGCCATCGGCATTAACCCCGTCAGGCACGTCCTGTTACAGTTGCCATCGGTATCAACCCCGTCAGGCACGTCCCGTTACAGTTGCCATCGGCATCAACCCCGTCAGGCACGTCCTGCTGGTGGACAATAACTACCTCCCTCAGGGAAGGTACTGCTCGCGATAAACAGCCACCACCTCCACATGGATCCTGTCGGTGACGGCATCAACACCTTCAGGAAGGTCGTCTAGGTGACACAACTGACACGCACGCCTCGGCGGTGAGTACACAATCCACCTCAAGCAGGACCTGGTGGTAAATGTGCCACTATCCTGAGGTAGGTCCTGGTGTTAACTGTGCCACGACAGCCAGACAGATCCTGGTGGTGAGTCTGACCCATCCTTGAGCAGAAAACAGACAGCGCCACCGCCTCCTCAGTGTGATTCTTGAGTACGATGGTCAGCGGCACCACAACCTTAAGCATGTCCTGCTGATGATAATGAACGCCGTCATCACCCTTAGCCACAATCGGCAGTGGCAGGGTCAAGGAACAAGATGGTGCCATCTAAGCCTCTCTCTCTCTCTCTCTCTCTCTCTCTCTCTCTATATATATATATATATATATATATATATATATATATATATATATATATATATATATATATATACATATATATTGGAAAGGATCACAATTTTGCACGTGATCAAGATATTCCTATGAGTCCATGGAGAATCATAGGAATATATATATATAAATATATATATATATATATATATATATAAATATATATATATATATAAATATATATATATATATATATAAATATATATATATATATATATATATATATATATATATATATATATATATATATATATATATATATATATATATATATATATATATATATATATACCTTTGTTACTTTGTTAATATTTCTTTTATATCAGAATAGAATGACTCATTCGACAAGGGAAGAGGAGGAACTTGTGAAATGATATAGATCATGTGAGAGACGCACCGCCCGCTGGTGGTGGCTTAATGCAAGAACACAGACTTCCCTTGTCATCACTGCCGCACCGCATCAAGCAGTGTTGCCTGCGTCTTAGGAAACATTGCGTCATCCATAATCTTGACACTGGACTGATCAATGACTGGCAGTTGTGCTGGTGTGTGCGTGCCTCTCTGAGGGGTTTGGGGGGCGGGGTGCGTGTGTCTGCACGTATGTAGGAATGTGAATACCTGTCTGAGCACACGTGAAGGGGAGTTTTAAAAACGTATGACTCCCATCTCCTGAACCTTCTATATAATATTTCTCTCTTTTGTTTCTATCTTGATGGTCTCTGAATTCACCGTTTCCTCTTCTTCGTCTAGTCCTTCATGCAGGTCTTCACATCATGTCAAACTCGTTTGTGTTGTGTCCTTGTGATCTTCATTTCCAAAAATATCTCGAGAAATCATTAATAGCGACCCTGTTAACCCGACATACACACTCGAAATGGTAATCATTTCCCTTCTGCTGTCAATCCTTCGATACAGATTAGGTCAGGCATTGGCTCCTGTTCCCTCTCGCTCATGAAGCAGCTCCAACCTAAGGTGCAGTCTTGACGCCCACCGTTGGACCACTTCTTCGGCAGATCAACAGATCTCAACATTTTGAGTGACCAAGCAACACCAATGGTTTCTTGTAATCATCATTGCAACCGGGGTAGCCCACCTATTCTCCCTACCTGATGATCTGTTTTCTTAACAATTTCCTGTCGAGATCAGTGCCAAATGTTGTATATCAGTCCTAGAACAAACACATCCACCCGCCCAACCCTCTCTAAGCTGGTGTCCAACCCTCTACCTTAACTCGACCTCTTCCCTCTGAACCTAAACCGCCGCCTACTTGAGCAGTCTCTCCTTCACGGGTCACCTCCTACATTCCGCTTATCTTCTTCCAGTACTTCATACACTGAACATGTCAGTGATGCTGACCTGAGGTTCGACGGATCATTTCTCTTTTCTTTTCGTGGGAGCATTTGTGTCTGAGTACTTCAAGCAGGTAAAGGAACCGTAAGAAAGCTTTCCATTTACATCTCAACCGCAGAATTAACACTGGTGACCTGTAAAGTCAACCCAGCCGAGGATGTCTGTAGAGATACCCATGGCCTGGAAGCTTAGCAGTGTGTGTTATGATACACACCGATGACACTGTGTCAACCGGTGGAACTCCCTCATCAACTGCGCAATTTGTGAAGCTGCTGCACCTTATCATGCGGCCTAGCTGACCTGGCCGAGGTCCGCCTCCTCGGCTGCTGCAGCGTCAGCGAGGAGGAGCGTGGTGTCCACGTGCCCAGACACTCCCGGTGTATGCGATAACCTCATCACAATGCAGCACCACCACACTCGTCCATGAGACAGTATGCCCCCACCGCACCACACTCGTCCATGTGACAGTATGCCCCCACCACACCACACTCGTCCATGAGACAGTATGCCCCCACCGCACCACACTCGTCCATGTGACAGTATGCCCCCACCACACCACACTTGTCCATGAGACAGTATGCCCCCCACCACACCACACTCGTCCATGAGACAGTATGCCCCCACCGCACCACACTCGTCCATGAGACAGTATGCCTCCACCGCACCACACTCGTCCATGTGACAGTATGCCCCCACCACACCACACTCGTCCATGTGACAGCATGCCCACATCGCACCACACTCGTCCATGTGACAGTATGCCCCCACCACACCACACTCGTCCATGTGACAGCATGCCTCCACCGCACCACACTCGTCCATGTGACAGCATGCCCACATCGCACCACATTCGTCTTTGTGACGGACTCGCTCGGCTATGCGAGAAAACGCTCACATCGCACTACGTCTACCGGATCAGCAAGTGCAAGTACATACAGACATACATACCCACTCGAGCGTAATCATAAGACAGGAGAACCCTTGACCTGCAATGAGGACATAGAGTTGGACTGTGTACACAATGAACGCACAGACGCGCACCTTCCACATATCTGAATTCTTATGAATAAAAATTCCTCATTCATATCAGTGTCCTCTGAATCGCGAGGCGAAGTCGCTGTGTTCCACTGGGCAAGCGGACCCGCGTGCGTTGTGAAGACGAACGATAAAACGTCATCATCCCTATCCCGCGGTGTGCGCGCGCGCACCTGGCTACTTACACTTTCACGTCCGGAGATTACATAGCTCCCCCGGTCGTAGATAAGGAGCGATCGCCGTGGTACGCGGAATGACGAGAACCTGTGATCGGATACACCCTTCCCTTGTCGCCTGCTCCACACACTTCCTACAGCGTCGCCGTCACCTTCTACCACGACCGCTGCCTTGCCTCTCTACCTGAGACTAATGTCTTGTTAATCATACCGCTAGTATCTTAACCAGTGTCATCTGAAAATCATTTGCTTGGGGCAAAGAAAAAAAAAAAAACTATTCGATCCTTAAAAGAGTCTATATAAAGACACGAACGATTACCTAAAAGGAGAGAGAGAGAGAGAGAGAGAGAGAGAGAGAGAGAGAGAGAGAGAGAGAGAGAGAGAGAGAGAGAGAGAGAAGCGTGTAGTCTGTGTCTGACGGAGGAGGTATCGCTAGAGGGCGCCCTACTGTAAGAACAGACGAGCACACACACACACACACACACTCCTCGATACTTAATCCCTTGGTACTTAATCCCTTAAGTACGACTATCTGACTCTAAACCTAGATCACGTGACCTTTCCCCTAACCCTTAATGGCTAGGGTCAAAGGCAAGGCAATTACGCCCACGTGGCGCACGGGTCGCGTCCACAAGAGTTAATGCGCAGAAAATGTATGAGGCTTAGGACATTCTGGTGGTGGGTAGAGAGGCGCTTGATGACCTAAGCCTCCCAGCTCTACCAGGTAGATTTACATCGTCCTATACCTCCTTTTAATGAAATGCTCTTTCGTCTGTTTCCTTGCGCTACCTCGCTAACGCGGGAGACAGCAACTAAGTGTAATAAAATAATAGAATATAAACAAATATATGTGTGTGTGTGTGTGTGTGTGTGTGTGTGTGTGTGTGTGTGTGTGTGTGTGTGTTCATTCATCGTCAACAAACTTAACAATAATGTCAGTGACTTTAAAGATGAAACAGCTATGACATCTTTCCATCTCGATTAACCTGGTGCTTCTCCTGAGGAGCATGACCTTTGACCTGACCCTCAGGTGATGGGGTCAAAGGCCAGGCCATCGTCATACCCCTGGGGATCCTGCCGTCGTCACCAGGGGGGAGGGGGGAGAGGGACTGGGTCCTCATCGTCTGGTCGAGGTCACGAACCTGTGGCCAACAAGGTGATGCCATCGCCACCACCTTCCGAGATCTTCAACTGACAGCGTTCGAGCGACGGTGTCCTCACCGCCTCGCTACAGATCACGAGGATTGAACTTCTCGTCGGAATCGGGAGGGAGGTGGGACAGACGGAGAGGCGGCCGGCGGGCGACACGACCTCGCTCTAACGGTGTACGGTCCAAGACACTACTACGAGGCCTTGAGGGACGTGCTACCGTTACGTCGGGTGAGCCACGACCACTCTGGTGGGCCTCACGGCTATCTCAAATGTCGTAGACCAGCCAGTGGCTACTTGGTCGTGGTGGTGGGGGTGGTCGTCTTGGTGGTGGTCCTTTGCGAAAGTTCGGTCGTTAGGAATGGACGACGTGAGAACAATTCAGGAGTATGAGATACTAAAAGGGGAGAAACTGCACACGAGAGCTGTTGCTCGCACAGTGACATACTGACACTGGGCACGAGGTAGAGTCTGTCTGGCGCTCTGCTGGTGAGGGAGGGAGGACATAGGAGGTGAGAGGAGAGGCCCTTGAGCACGATGATACACCCCTTAAGCACGAAGGGGAAAAAAAAACCTACTGAAGACGACGACGACAAGGTCCCCTGTGTATGGGTGTCTTGACCCATCCTCGGACCTGACCCTTACGCAATGGGTCAGGTCAACAACCAGATGACGATACCCAACGGTCGTACCAGCGTGTTCAAGAGGTTACAGCGCTACATGGAGACACGGAAAAAAAAGAACGAGAGAGAGAGAGAGAGAGAGAGAGAGAGAGAGAGAGAGAGAGAGAGAGAGAGAGAGAGAGAGAGAGAGACGTTGGAGCAGCGTGTGACCAGTGTGCAGGAGGCGGGAAGGCGAGTGGTGAGTGTCAGCAACAGATACCAAACACGGGCACCTTTCTCTCACCAGCTGACTTGGCTAAACCTTCCCCCCTCCCCCTCCATGAGACCTCACCGAAGGCGGAGGAAGGGCCGGCCGGATAATAAAAGCTCACAGGATGAGCATGGGGCGCACATTCAATTGGTCGGGGTTACCAGCACAAATCAAATCCATAAAAGCACAAAAGAAAAAAAAAAACGGCTGAAAGTCACTGGATAATGAATGAAGACATCTCCCGTCCTGCTTGAGACACAGCCCCCCCTCCCTCCTCCTCCACGTCGCCATTCCACGGCACGAATGAACATTCGTCCACGTCGCCATTCCACGACACGAATGAACATTCGTGAACGGTTACTAAGGCAACCCTGAATCACGTACTGCTGCGCCTACATGTTCAAACAAACTATAAGTTTGTTAATGTTGCGTTTCGTTGCCTCCGCTACATATGTAGTGTTCCACAGCTTCGGTACAGGGGATTCGAACCCCTATCCCGCCACACTTACACCTGATGGGACCTGCTCCACATTTAAACTCGTCCACACATGACTAAGCGGATAAATACGTCAGTGGCGTATCTTACGCTATAATACGAATGACGTCGTAACTCAAAGACGCACCAACGTGATGCTCTTCCTGAGGCAGCAATCAATAAAAAAAAAAAATGTGAAGAAATACGATGAAATATGATGACGGAGGAAAATCAACAAAGTATATACACTGCTGCTTCCGTTAACAGGCGCCTGAACCGTGCCAACACCGGAAAAGTAATGGTTAGCTCCGAACGTATAGTATAACACAGGGTCTCCTCAGTGTCGTCCCAAACTTCTATCATAAACTTTTCTGGGCCTTTTTCGCACTCTGTACCCTCTCTCCCTCTTCCATGCCACCGGTGGGCCCCACAGGATGGGTAGGAGCTCATAGTAAATTCACAGCTCTCTGGCGGCGATATATAACGAAAAAAAATCGATGAACACCAAGTTCTACGGAGAGAGAGAGAGAGAGAGAGAGAGAGAGAGAGAGAGAGAGAGAGAGAGAGAGAGAGAGAGAGAGAGAGAGAGAGAGAGAGAGGATCTTCTCTACCACCGAGCAATTGAGAGTACAAGACCATAACGGTGAGGAGAAGGCGCGGGGAGGCTTTGGATAGCCAGGGTACACAGCCTGTGTCTCCAGACGACCGCATTATCAAAGGCAGGTGTGTTGAGCAACGTTAGATAGCCACTCGGTACAAGGACAAAGAGATGTACCGAGAGGTATACTGCACACACACCCACACACAGCATCGACCACAAATCAGAATGGGTCTATCCGCCTCACGTCTCACTACTCAAAGGGATGGATACACGGGAGAGTTTCTCGTGTCCAGAGATAGAAGGGACAAATACTGACCCAGAAATAAAGAACCTAGGCGACGAAGAGATGATCGCAGCCCCTACATGACCTAACCTTAGGAGAACAGAGGGACGACGGTATATGACGAGGTGGAAACCTCCTCCTTCTTGTTACCCAGTGGTTACGATGGATTTGTTGACACACAGAACACGTAGTTTCGCTTAGACCAGAAAGCCTTGCTGTGTGACTCTTCGCACCTGCCAACACAACTTTGAAACCCAGCATTATGGACTGCTTCAGGGGTAAACAAGCGAGGCAAAGGCACGGTAATGCTGGGAGTGCACGTGGACGGACGGACCCTGCTGGACAAAGGGCTCCATTTCTGTGCTCAGCCCCCACTTCAGTAGCTGGGGCTTCAGGAGGGAACCAGGAGCTGAGAGGGAGGTGCTCTGTCATCTCTCAGTGCGTGCCGACCAGCACTGAAGAACGCCCCCGGTCCCATTTGCGTTGCATCAAAGATAATAGAAACTGCAGGCAGAGGCGCTCTTGAGAGAAGAAAACAAAGAGAAAATATATATATATTGTCTACCATAACAATAGAGAAAGAGCAACGCAAAATTCAAAATGTCATGAAAAATGCACGTTCTCACGACGCAGTGCCTTTCAAACTTCATGAATTCCGTCCCGTATATATATATATATATATATATATATATATATATATATATATATATATATATATATATATATATATACATATTCGGCCTGACTTTTGACCTTCTGACGCTGGATAGCAATGAGCTCTCCTCCATGCAGCACGCAAAGAAACGGACTTAAATCTACCTTCTACTGCCAAGTCTACGGTCCCCACTGCAAGAGTATGCACACGTTCATCATACTTTAATCCCACGTATGTATACACACCTCAGCTTACGCCAGGTACCTACTCATCCACCAGGTCCAAAAGTGAGGATGAAGCGCTGGGTTAGCTGTGAACCAGCTGCCCAGGTCCGGGATTTCGAACCCGAGCCCTTTAGACTGACGGCCCAAACGCTAACGACTGCACTACGGAGGTACGCGCACGCGCTTTTGCGCGCGCGTGTGTGTGTGTGTGTGTGTGTGTGTGTGTGTAAGCCACCGTGCCAGCCAACAGAGCCAACATGGCAACCATGAGGAATATATTCCTGTTATCAGTGGGGGAAGAACGCAAACATGTCTACTTAATCATCTGTTTGATCTGGTACACTGTGTCCACATTCAGTGCTATGCTTTCCAATCTCTTCCTCTGTTATTACCAGCCTCGAAAGGGAACCCCCCGATACTCTGATGCCATCTGTGTTCTTCACAAACACCCCGGCCTACGTAATGCTATACCCCGCACACACTCGCCAGATGGAGTCTGGCTCGAGGGGGTTTCATGAGCTGCCTCCTCCCGCCCGGGGCTTACCAAACATTGGCCACGTCCACACTGTGGCATAATTCACTGTGGCGAGTTACCCATTGGCCACGTCCACAATGTGACGTAATTCACTGTGAAGAGTTACCCAATGGCCACATCCACACTGTGACGCAATTCACTGTGACGAACCAATGAGCGATCGGGAGACTTTCGTGGCACCACGTCTTTTATGCCGATTTCTTTCGAAACCGCAGCCCTCCCGCCCTCGCCCCGCACACCTGCCAAGTGCCTCAGGAGAGGCTGGAGGCAGGAAGGGTGACGCTCCTTGTCATGGCTTGCTCTACTGACTGGCGCCATGGATGCATCACCCTTAGCAGTGGTGTGGCTCTGTGTGTGTGTGTGTGTGTGTGTGTGTGTGTGTGTGTGTGTTATATGCCCTGCGTGAGAACATGCGTTTGTCTGAGGCGGGGTGCGTGTGGGGGGCAGCCTGCGGTCACGTGACCACTACTAGCCTCGCTACCCTTCCTAAAACACACACACACACACACACACACACACACACACTGGGGAGACATTCGAGCCACATACCTAGAAAATGACGATGACCTGGAGCAAAAGTACAGCCCTGTGACGAGAGAGAGAGAGAGAGAGAGAGAGAGAGAGAGAGAGAGAGAGAGAGAGAGAGAGAGAGAGAGAGAGAGAGAGAGAGAGAGAGAGGCCCCCCCCCGTAATCGGAGGCCGCAACAGGATGCTAGTAGGTAGGTAAGGAAGCGCAAAGAGGGACGTGAGTAAGCATATACTTAGCTCGTGTAAGCTGTGGACATGGGGTGGAACGTCTGTTCTGTGCTGCATGGCAGATGTGCGTGATGTAGAGGGTGGGTGGGTGGTTCGTACCCTCTCTCCCTATGAACAAACACGTAAGAACTAAGCGCAAAAAAAAAAAAAAAAAAAATCGAGCAGCCAAAACTCATGATCTTGCAAATACATTGAGAAAACAAGAGAATGTACAACGAAACATTCCCGGCTGCCCCGCGCACAGTGTTCGCCGAGCGCAGTCAAGCGCAAAAACACGATCTGCCTCCCCTTCCAGCTCTCAGAAGGGAGGGAAGGAGGAGGATGTGAAAGGGACCCATTCTTGCCACGAACAGAACGGCATGACACGTACACAGATACTCGCGGTGGAAACTGTATCACACCATCTCACGGGATGTGACCCAACGCCAAACAACGAAGCCTTTCAACCGGTGTGAGTGGGTGTGTGTGTGTGTGTGTGCAGGGGTGATGATGTCCAGACTGCATAATAAGCCATTAAGTTGTTGTGGCCATGCCATCCTGAGGATGACAAGCCAACGAAAATGACAATCTTATATATATATATATATATATATATATATATATATATATATATATATATATATATATATATATATATATATCTTTTTTTTTCATACTATTCGCCATTTCCCGCGTTAGCGAGGTAGCGTTAAGAGCAGAGGACTGAGCCTTTGATGGAATATCCTCACTTGGCCCCCTTCTCTGTTCCTTCTTTAGGAAAACTAAAAACGAGAGGGGAAGATTTCCAGCCCCCCTCGCTCCCTCCCCTTTTAGTCGCCTTCTACGACACGCAGGGAATACGTGGGAAGTATTTTTTCTCCCCTATTCCCAAGGATTATATATATATATATATATATATATATATATATATATATATATATATATATATATATATATATATAACTACCAACCCCACAAATTCTTCGCTGTGGCGTTCACCGGACAATGAACATCAACTGGGAAGTCTTAAAATGCACAATGCGTTCAGCTGAACTGTTCGTCGTGCCTCCTGCCTCACTCATGACGGGTTTGTTCAATTCACGTTCCCGCAAGGGCGATGTACACCGGAAACTTCATCTGTGCTCCACAACACGACAACGCTGAAGTGTCGGCTAAATGCCGAGATATACGAAAAGAAAATCCCCCTCTCTTGACCTCTGGTAACATCTGTGGAAATCCTGCACAAACGCTTAAAACACACTCAGTCGCGATTGAGTGTCCAGGCATCGCTCGGCACACGGGGATGAGGCAGTCATTCACATCTCCGGCATTCAAAATAATAACGCTATCCGATGTTTATTTCATTTCGTCCGTTATCGCATCAGCTGAGGCGATGGTGGATCGCTGACGAACCCCACGCCACCGCCCGCCAGCCCGCCTGCTTGCTGAAAGCCTTTGCCACTGAGTTGATCGATGACCTTATTTTGTTTTTTGCTTTAATCTTATAATCTTATCACCAGTTCTCCCTTTGCCCGTCTACGCCACTTTTACGCAACGCACTGATAACCGAAGATAACATGTTGCCTTAACGAACTCAAAGCACGAATTCCACCTTAGATATGAGATACAGCAGGTAACACACGTGTGAGTTTGTGTTTACATCAACATTTAGCCTAAACATGATGGCAGATTCCACTGCCTTTGAGCATGTTTGCGCATCTTCTTGGACACGGCTGCTCACTTACTATTAATGAAGGTCTTGTCGCACAAAACTCCTAAGTGGCAAAGGCCCGGATGAAAGGCTTCTTTCGAAGCAACGTAATAAAAAATACATTAAGACTACGTGCTACGATTTCATTTGAGGCTGATATGGGTCTCTCAAAATAAGTGAACAAAAAAGAAAGATATTTCAAAGTGAGGGTCTCTCAAAATAACTGAAAAAAAGAAAGATATTTCAAAGTAAATCAATGTGAGATAACCTCGAGAAATGCTCCCAAATACAGACGTACTATAAAAGAAAACTGTCTTGTCTTTATTTTTTTTCTGTCTTTCTCATGAGCGAGCTATAGAAGCGAGATAGGAGAGGCTGCGGGTCCACACCAAATTTCGGCCCGCGGTCCGCCAATTGAGTGGCCCTGCTCTACGAGTATTGCCTGTCAGTTCAAGGCAATGTATAAAAATACACAGCCACGGCACGCGCTGCCAAGTTCATCTACGGTAGAGGGTATGCCCAAGTGGCACTGAAATGGATGGATGCAGTGTGGTGTAGCAGTAAACACGATAACTCCCACCCCCCCAGGCCCAATGCTTACGTTATACCGAAGGACACCACCGCTCTAAAGATGGACTTGTATCTACACTTGATAAGGGGAGCAGCCTGATGGGGTACATGAACGTCAGAGGAGCTCAGCCGAACTGATCTAAGCGAATTCTGAGTCAAAGGTATCACAGGGAGTTTGATGCATGCGTTCAACAATCTCAGTGATGTGAATGGTAGTCTGCAACTGGGTTCTGAGGGGCAGTTCACGGCACGAGCTGGGATATTCTTGGTGAACCAAGGGCTCAGCTTTGTATCAATGACCCCATGAGGTAAGCAATAAGCAAGCTTACAAAACAGCTTACAAAACAAGTCACCACACACGGAAGGGACCAAACAAAGGAGGCACTTTACAGGAGAGCCAGCACTTGTAGGAGCCACTGAGGGCATAGCAACACACATCAAGTGCCACAAAAGACCTATATTCAACACAGCAGGAGCCAACAAGGGTAGGGTCAACATACTGTGTCACAACAAGGCATATACCCCTTTAACCTAGCCAGAGCCATACACGGTGTACATCTAAAACCCCAAGAGCCACACAAAGCAGAGGAGGATACATACAGTATGAGCCACACACACCAGGAGCCATACGAGGTAGCCACCACACTGACCAAAAGCTACAACAAGAGTCATACTAGGGAGGAGCACCATATCAGGAGCCCACAGGAACCACACAGGGCAGTCATCACATACTGTATGGCGAGTCACATACGGCAAAAGCCAGAAGGGGACAGGTGGCACATGGCTGCTGCAATACACACATGAGGCGAGAATTACAACCACAGCAGCAGCCATACATGAAAAGCGTTTCATACAACAGGAGTCATATACGAGAGGCTTAGGGGACACATATGACAGACGATACATACACATTAAGAGCCCACACACGGCAGGCAACACAAGCAGAGGCCAAAGTAAGTACACGCCACGAACGAGGTTGGCAACAGTCAATAACCAAGCACTGCATGCATATACGACCGGAGCAACACGGGGAAGCGCCACGTCAGACAGTGGCCCCAGTCCCCCACATGTGGAAGCTGTAAAGGGCAGGCCTCCTCGTACGGGGTAGGTACTAAATACAACTAGAACCACTCACCTTCGGCAGGGGCCACACAGGGTGGGTCCCACATACACAGGGACCACACAGGGTAGAGACCAAGTGCAAAGGGAATAACACAAGCGACACACACACACACACACACACACACACACACAACAGAGACCACACCGGAGAGGCAGACGGTGGGCGCCGCTCCTCCTAAGTACCACAGACATTTTCCTCCGCGACGCCCAGGATCACTGCCTCTCCTTTAGTTTTATTAACCCCTGTCGTCAGCGACGCCACTGGCCTTGAGGCCGGTTCCATACTCTGGTTGCCTGCCTCAGCCACCCTTCCGTAATCCTCTCGCCGAAGTCATGATCAGAGACGTGGGTCCTTTATCTTCAACCCTTTGACCAAGATGGTACGAACCCCCTCTCTCTCCCCTCTTCCCCCACTGACCACGACGGTGCGACCTTACGGTGCGACCGTACGGTACAAAACGACGTGACCTCTGAGGTCAAAGGTCACCAATGACAGCCCATAACCGTAAAGTACTCCTGGGGGGGGGGGGGGGTTAAAGAATGATATTCCAAGACATCAGTAAATCTCAGTACAAAGGGAAACGAGATAGAAGAGGAAGAAAAGAAAAAAAAAAAGGCAACGAAACCCAGTAGTGGAAATCTATGTGTGTCAATAAGACGAGGCCAGGGTCCCAGCCAGCCATAACAGTGTTGCCAGGCTTCGTCCGCCTAAGCGCTGCCAAGATGCCTTTGGGGTACGTGTTGACGAAATGCTCGTGTCCATAAACATACCCGATATATTCCTTATTGACAAAACTAACATGGGAACTTTTCTTTCTAGCCCTCCTCCAAGGCTGTCCAGTCGCCTTGGCCGTGCGATACTGAGTCTGTTATGTACATCTGTATGTGGGTGGGTTGGGCCATTCTTTCGTCTGTTTCCTTGCGCTACCTCACTAACGCGGGAGACAGCAACAAAATATAATATAATATATATATATATATATATATATATATATATATATATATATATATATATATATATATATATATATATATTGGAAAGGATCACAATTAAGCGTGTGATCAAGTATATTCCTATAGGTCCACGAGGAAATGAAACACGATAAGTTCCCAAGTGCAGTTTCCAGTAATAATCACATCATCACGTGACAGATAGAAAAATGGATGTGAGCGAATGCGGCCTTGCTTCGTCTATTCCTGGAGATACCTTGCTAATGAGGGTAACGGCGATCGAGTATAGGCTCTCTCTCTCTCTCTCTCTCTCTCTCTCTCTCTCTCTTTATATATATATATATATATATATATATATATATATATATATATATATATATATATATATATATATATATATATATATATATATATATCACTTTCATTATGTGTAACCTAACATTATACCGACTGGTTGCGTACGAAGAGACCAAACACCTACAGTACGTCGCTCTGCATTATAAATACGACACACGCCTTTTTCTCAAATATATAACCAATCTTCCGAAGGTACCAGCGGAATTCATCAGCGATCGGTAGTACATACACGGTAATTCATGACCGGATATATCTTGACGAAATTTACAGTCAGGAAGGGAATGAAAAAGGAAATGAAGATATCTGAGAACTGGCGAGATACGGGAGACAACGGGACAGCAGTCAAGGGGGGAGAGAGAGAGAGAGAGAGAGAGAGAGAGAGAGAGAGAGAGAGAGAGAGAGAGAGAGAGAGAGAGAGAGAGCACTCCCAGTCTGTTCATTGAGTGTCGTTTTCTGTGGGCTGCGGCAGGCGTCGACTTATCCTATTACTCGGTCGTAATTCTACGCCTGGTCAGTGTTCCTTTGACGTCACTGGGAACCGTAACAAGGCCTTGCGTGTGCGACTGGGTCGCTTATGCATTCCGTCTTCCTGCTTGTGTGCGCGGGACGACTGGCGTGTTACGACCTGATAATTCACCAAGGAGAAAAATACTTGGGACGAGCGCTGTTCCTCCAACGTGATGGGGGCTGATTGTATCGCCGAGGGAACACGGTCCAATGTTGTCATTTGGAAGCTGAAACACGGGCTGCGGGATCGCAACCTTCAACGCCACTTCCCGCAGTGGATCACGCTCTTCCTACTACTCTACACGGACGGTCTCCGTTCTGGAACAAACGGACTAAACGCACTCATACGCTGACGACTCGCCTCCGCCTTCCTCCCACTTCTCGAAACTGCGCCTTCGTCTTCTCTTGCTTGTCCTGAGTCACGCCTTCTCAGAGTTGGATGTGATTTCTCAGTGAGGCAGATGTAACCTTGTCAAACGCAACGCTCAAACGACCAGTAGTCTTCCTATACTTTTTCTTTTTTTAATTCTTTCATCTTTCCCGCATCCTCTGTTTGCCCAACAAATTCTATTCCTAAACACGATAAACTCCCCTGGTATAACAGCAACGTCGAATCCATCTTGGGAGACTCCACATTACGCTAACAGAGAAGTCTGCCTTTTAGAAACTGGTTACCATATTTAGGCGCTGACGATTATCCTCCGGAAAAATGTACTCGAGTCATATCCGGACCTCTCTCGCTATACATACTGGCTTTGAAGAAGTCTAAATTAAATCCGACATAACAACTTTTCCAAGCCTTCCCTCAAAACTGGGACGCACTTGTCAAACGCCGCAATTTAGGTTCTCTTCCCCTCCTCTGTAGGTATTACTTCGGTTTCTGCCCCCCCGAAAACTGGATACTCATGTGCCTCCGTCATATAAGGCAGACCACACGATACTCGGTAAACCAGTGTGTCCACATGAGTGCTGCGCGGTCACTGGCCCCTGGAGTGATGCATTATGATGTCTGTTTCTTTTCCTACGCAGATACGCTCTAGAACTCAACCTGTCCATGTCTTTCCGACCAGTTACGACCGGCTGCTCTTCGAAAGGCAGGTGTTCTAGAACTCACATCCTCAAAAACGCTTTCCCTCGCTGTTATCTTTGTCTCCACTCTGCCCTTTGATGTGTCTCATTTAAGGCAGTGTCTTGATGAGGGCTTTTGCTCGCGAATGGAGCCCCTCGGCATGGAGAGAACTGTTCACAGGTAATGCCCACTGTGGCACCATGACCACTCACACCACGCTGGTGGGCCATACGTAACCTAGCAACACACCCACGATGCAGGACCATGACCGGCCATCGATGTAACCCCTATCAGAGCCCAGACTTGATCCACGTTTACAAGACACCTTCGAGACCATGATCGCTCTCCTGAATGATGAAACGATCATATTACGTACTGACAATCCCAGGATAAAAAGGAGAGAAAAAAAAAAAAAGGAATCCTGCCTGAAAATATCACATAACGTAAACACACACACTCTGATCTTAAACTTTTTACAGTCCAGGGGGGGAAAAAGGGGGGAAACTTGCAGCAAAAATGTAATTTTTCAATTCCATTTGGGATACGCTGTTGTTGTGTGTGAGCTGGATGGCGGGGAGGGGAGAGACCGAGGGGAGCGGGAAGGAGAGAGAGAGAGAGAGAGAGAGAGAGAGAGAGAGAGAGAGAGAGAGAGAGAGAGAGAGAGAGAGAGAGAGAGAGAGAGAGAGAGAGAGAGAGAGAGAGAGCTGTTTACCTCGCATAAATCAATGACGTCAGCTGGGGGTTCTTTACTGGAGGGGCGTGGCGTGTGTCATGACCGTGAGTTGCCCCGGGGACCGGAGACCGCTGCGACCACCTACCTGCCTCACCAGAGGGCGTGCCGGACGCACAACTGACAGTCATGGATCCAACTGAACCTTTTCGACACAACGGTACAACCCTTCAGTACGAAGACAGCACCACCCACCCCCTTGAGCACGACTGCACCACTACCCCGTGGGTGTGGCGGACGGCTCGACCTTTCTGATCTCACATCTGGCCAAATTTGGAGACGTGCTTCTCAAGTCTGGCCGCTGCACGTAAGAGACGCTCATAGACCTTAGGAGGCAACGTCTGCGAGGGAAGGCAGCAAAGATAATACTCTAGAACGGAGTTACGGTAATTGGTTGGAAGCCACAAGTTTGCCCATCACGGGGGGAAAAAAAAGAAAGAAGAGTAAGGAGTGATTTGATCACATTCTGATCACAACCCTAATTTTTTTCTTCTTTCAAGCATTTTGAGGGCGTTAGCAAAGACCAGTTCTTCGAAAAGATGGAAAGACACATAGCATTAAAGAATACATTTGTTGGAGCTGAAATGAAGATTAATTTGACAGCATAAGTAAAGAGGAGGAATGAAATAACCTGTTCCTGAAACTGAATGCTGAATTTTTCTTTTTTTCACAAAAGTTCAGAAATTTGGACGACAGAAGAGAAAGTTCCAGATATGGGTCTCCACGGGTGTAAGACTCCCTCACGTACAGATAGGTAAAATGACACACTTAGATGACGTAAAGTAATATCAAGGCATATTAAGTATATGGATGACGAGAATCAACCAGAGGATAAAACTATAAGTGAGGCCAGTCCTAAGGAAAAAGAAAAGAAGTTTAAAAGTATTATAAAACAGAAAGAGGTCCTGTAAGATGGGGGACACAGCAGGTGAGAACTCCCACTCCGTACAGGGCCGATAGATGATCATGCAATCACACACACACACACACACACACACACACACACACACCGGTCTCTTGACCGTTCTCCGCGATCATGCAAAACTTCGTATAAAACCTCCGCATGCTGTCCACATCCCCCAGTTTTCTCTCTCAGTTTATTCCATTCACCCAATACAAATTTTGGTATAATAGACCTTTTTTTTTTTCATATTAACCCATCTTTCCCAAGTTTGTATGGACGTTTGAGCGTGATCACGATATACAGGTTTGAGGGTGAGAGTTTTACATTCGTGTTGCCCCGACACTTGTATATATGTACCATGTCTTTACTGTGTGTGTGTGTGTGTGTGTGTGTGTGTGTGTGTGTGTGTGTGTGTGTGTGTGTGTGTGTGTGTGCGCGCGCGTTCGAATATATGTTTCTTCACTTTGGGAGGGAGCTCTGTGATCCCGTAACCCAGCCGAAATTCAAAGTTTTCCTAGTCTTGGGTACACGAAGCCGTCGCTTTCATGTTATGACACACTGCAAGCGGAGCCGACCGCTTGACGTCACAAAAACACACGCAAAAAAAAGAAAGAGTACAAACTTAGGTCAGAATTAAAATTTTCCTCCTGTGATCACACTTAGCCATGTGATGCGACAGTGGTGTGTGTGTGTGTGTGTGTCTCTGTGTCCCTCCCCCCATGAATGGACAGCACAAATGGAACATTACGCAAATACGCAAAGACTCTTGTTGGAACAGATGTAAACAATGTGCTTTATAGGATACCAGTAGTCTATGAGTGGACTAATCTGAGTGCTGATAATGCGAACGCAGACAGCATAAAAAAAAAAAAGATTAAGAAAAAGAGTGTGATAAAGTTGATGAGACGGAGCCCCGTAAGTGAAAACAAAATAAACTCTCTCCCTGTACAGCATAAACAGGTAATTACACACATAAACGCACAGTCTCTTCTCTATAACGAAACGCACTACGGAAACTTCATTATGCCGTGACGACCAGTGAAGCGGGAGGGAATCAGCGATGGACAGACGAGGTGACGCAAGTGTTCGCTATATCGGCCATGGTGCTCAATGCCCTCGCTGACAATCAACGGTGAGGATAGGTATTGTTTGGTTTTTTTTCGTCTCTTCTGATGTCTGGTTGGACGGTGACGCACCTATAAACACATCCCTCTCCCACGGCTGAGGGACGGGACGGGTGTTGGGGAGCTGAGGAACTCTTGGAGGGGGAATTGTTTGGAGTGCTCGCACAAGCACCGCTGTTAAAAGGGAGAGTTTGGGATGGAGGAAAACGAACAAAAACGTTGGAAGGTAATAGTTCTGGAGAGAGCTCTCTCTCCAGTCGCACGGTACGGTGATCGACAGAAGTATGGACAAGAGAATAATAAGCAGGTAAAGTATCAAGAGTCTAGGAATTCAATGGAGGTGCTAAACTCAATCGATCGGGCAAATCTGACTGCACCATAGGCAGGTGGCCTCATGAACACATCGCGAGGCTACGCTAATGTCGTGTCTTTAAGCACGTCTTCATCACTGTCAGGTTTGCGACAAGTGATAATAAGCAGCGACCTCCAATGCTCCAGTATACCGCGGGTGTGTTACAAACTTCAATGCTGTTCCGTCTGCTGGAAAGTTTTAGGTTAAAACGATTACTTTCATAGTACTTGGGGAGGAGGGAATCTGCTGATCTCATTCGCACGCGAGGGCAAGACGGCTGGCTGGTTGAGCGAGGAAGAAGACGAGCTGTTTGACTCTTGGTCCTGCGGTTTAATGACGTTTTCAACACACAGTTTGAACCTGTTGTCCAAATAACCTGCAGTCCCAGGCTACGTTATGTAAAGTGATTTCAGTGTCACCCTTCACCCACGACGGTGCCAGCCTTGAGCACGAAGACATAGGACATCTGAGTACCGCGGCACGATCTTGATATGATGACCTGGCCTGGTCCTCTGACCTGGTCCAGCTGGTCCTTTGACCTTTCCCTTGTGGTTCAGGTCAAAGACTAGGCCGTCGCATCCAGGGGTCGCAAGGTTGTCGTCCTCCAGGCGTCGTGCAGTCCTGCAGCTGCAAATCGACCTCTTGATCTCTCCGTCTTGCTGGTTGTTACAGGAATTCATTTTCGGTCTTGCATCTACCAGTACAGCTTCGCGTTACCCTATCTACACTCAACACCTACCCTTCCCTTCACCCATCACCTAACCTTCCCTTTACCCTACACTCAACACCTAACCTTCCCTTGACCCTCTATTCAGCACCTAACACTAAGACAGTATCAGGCGATCTCGATGCAGTATCAGGCGATCTCGATACAGCCCATCAGGTCTTCTGCTATCAGGCTTCTCCATGCCCTTCCAGGGAACTGTATAACCCTCCCTGGGTGACGGAAGACCCATGGAAGAAAGATTCCTCGAGACCCCCTGGCAGCCAGGTCCTCGCCTGTGGTGAAATCTTGCTCGGTGCAAATAGGGCGTTGCGAACTATGAGTAATCATCCGCGTCCAGGGGTCATTTAAGTCCTGTGCTCGTGTGGGCTAGTTGGCCAACCCACTCAACTTGGGAGTATGAGTTGGCAGCCGAGGCAATTTAACTTGGTGTGTCTGCTGGCAGACTGGCCATCTAACTTTGGTGTGCGTGTTAGCAGCCAAAACATCTAATTTGGTGTGTGGGATGCCAAACAAGCCTCATAACACTGCACGTGGGCTGCCAAGCCACCTAACACAGCGTGCGTGAGAGACAGCCAAGCCACTTCAACCAACATATGGCGGGTAGACTCGACACTGAATCTCCGTGTCTGTCCGACACTCGGTACATGGGAGTACTCAGGAATGGAGACTTGATTCTCCATGATGAGGTAATCTGCTTTCTAACCTAAACTGTGGCGGAAACAGGATAGTGAGACAGAGCGTTTACCCCTCCCTACACCACCACTAACCACACCATCCGACCAATCCATGATCCTGTGAACGGGGCTGGTGTCAAAGGTCGACTGGTACAGCTGGTGCTGGCTGGTAGGATGTGTGACCAACCGAGCCTACTGGTTGGACTGCTACCCACACACACAGACACACACACACACGGGCACGACATGGTACAACCCTCAGGTTATGATGACCTGCTCTCTAACCTGGTCATCAGGGGTCAGGTCAGAGGTTTAATCCGGTCTCAGACTGGACCAAGAATCTACTTGATATATATATATATATATATATATATATATATATATATATATATATATATATATATATATATATATATATATAGAGAGAGAGAGAGAGAGAGAGAGAGAGAGAGAGAGAGAGAGAGATTTTCTCTATTCACAATCAACCCCAGGACCTCTCTCTAATGCCCAAAGGTGCGCTACTTCCAGTAGCAGGGAAATGTATCCTCCTTTGGGGGTGAAAAGTTCTTTGACGAGACTGCACTCCCAGTGATACAGTCTGGCCAAAGTTGACTTTTACATCTCTCTCTCTCTCTCTCTCTCTCTCTCTCTCTCTCTCTCTCTACTTAGAGAGAGATAGTGACCGTCATAGGACCAACGTCAGCCGGGAGGCCAAACAAACACCTAAGTGACGTACCTTCAGCCAGCGTTCTTCCCGGGACCTGTTGGGAGAGAGAGAGGGAATGTCACATGAGAACTGTAACTAGGATGCGACACCGTCAATATATCTCATTAACAATGGAAAGCTGTATTACATTGCGTATTACTGTAACTTAGCATGAATACATCTGGACGTAACTGAAGACGTCCACTGGTGTGTGTGTGTGTGTGTGTGTGTGTGTGTGTGTGTGTGTTTGTGTGTGTCATATGGCGTGAGCGTCACGAGGGTGAGTGACGTCAGACCACACCCCAGCCACGCGAACCAGCCTTGCATGCCCCCCACACCCAGCCCCCTGCACTCACCTCCCTCCCTGCCCGCCCGCCCGCCCGCCTGCCTCACACCCGCCCCCTAAGAACGCCCACGTTACGGATGGTGATGATGACCAGGCCCCCAGGGCAGGAAGAGCCGACGTGCCCCCAGCGCCTCTACCTACAGCAGGGGGCGGTAACCCTGAAGGAAGGAGGGGGTGGGTGAGGGTGTGAGGTGAACCGACGTCTTGTCTGGGTCGGTGGACGTGAATGAGAGCGAGTCTTCTTACCTTTTCCTGCGGCTGAGACACGTCCCGGCAGAGGCATGACTCATGGCTGATCATTAACCACCACTCCTACAATGACGGAGATTGGCCAAAGAAAAAAATAAGAAAGCGAGACGACATGACTCACAGGAAGCCTCATAATTTCTTTCCTTCCTAGCAGGTCGGTGAGTCAGAGACTTTGACGTATAGGAGACGATGCCTCTCTCTCTCTCTCTCTCTCTCTCTCTCTCTCTCTCTCTCTCTCTCTCTCTCTCTCTCTCTCTCTCTCTCACACACACACACACACATAGAACAAAACGTTACTTGTGTCCTGGTGGCAATCCTGCAGCATGACTGGCCTGCTGCCGTCAAGTGCTCGTTCATACCACCACATCACACGAGGGGGGGGGGGGGGGGGGGAATATGCATCGACACGTAGGCCAAACAGCGAGGGACAACAGGGGAGCACTTAAGACACAGAGCATGAGATGCAGACAGACACATAGCATGGGACATAGAGTGTGGCACGTAGGTCACAAAGCATAGGACACAGAGTGTGGCACGTAGGTCAAACAGCATGGGACACAGATAGTGGGGCACGTTAGGTCACACAGCATGGGACACAGAGAGGGGTACGTAAGTCACACAGCATAGGACACAGAGTGGCATGTAGGTCACACAGCATAGGACACAGAGTGTGGCAAGTGGGTCACACAGCATAAGGCACAGAGTGACACGTAGGTCACACAGCATAGGACACAGAGTGACACGTAGGTCACACAGCATAGAACATAGAGTGTGGCACGTCGGTCACACAGCATCGGACACAGAGTAGCACGTAGGTCACACAGCACGGGAAGAGGTGCACAGCAACTCGCAGGACCCACGATACGTGGACGATAAGAACACCCAAGCCACGTAACAAGAGCGACACACAGCAGCACGTAGTATACACAGCAGAGGGGGGGAATACAGTGGCACGTGGGACAGACAGCAATGGGGATCACATCACCATGTGACACACACACACACACACACACACACACACACACACACAGAGCACCAAGGGGACTCAGGAGGCCATAACAAGGTATGACGCAGCAACATCCAAAACAAACACGTGGTAAACAGCAGCAGGGAGCGCAAAAAACAACAATCAGGACACTGCAACAAGTGAAGTTCACAGCACAGAGAGCGCCTCTGCAGCAGGCAGTCCACACAGCAAAACAGCAAGTGGAAAACCAGCAAGCAGGACAGACAGACAGACAGACACTCACACAGAGAAAGGGCATACAGACACACACACACGAACACCTGGGTCTCACGTCACCAGCAGGTCAGATGCTATACGAAGAGGAGAGAGGAAAAAAAAAACTTTCAGGGCAGCAGGACGCAGGCCAAGCACCAGCAGGGGTAGACGCAGCTGTAGGAGAGCAGACGGCAGCACGTTGGACAGAGAGGGATGGGCGGTCAGGCAAGGCCACACACACAAGAGGTGTGACATAAAAGAAGGGCTCTGCACAGCAGGGGAGGGGGACACACACACACACACACACACACACGTCAGGGGAGTGGGAGTACGCAATACCAGGGAGGATATGCAACAGAGTGGGCAAGGGAACATCACCAAGGAGATAAAATGAGGACGTACAACTTGGAAGACATAACAACATGGGGAAATACAGCAAGGAGGACAAATGGAGACAAGACACATGAGGACCAGCAGCAGGAGAGACCCGTGGCAACATACAGGAGACACATGGGAACAGACGGCAGGAAACACACAGCAGGACAGATCTGTTGCTAGACTCTTGACACGAGTCCTCCTCTCCCTGGATAACGGTTGACATCATGTTGAGCGCGACTGGTGAAAAGTGGGACAGTGTGATGCATTATCGGAGCAGTCTAGTAGATACTGTCAAGACGGCTGCCATACAGGCAGTACGTGCCTACGTTTCTGGGTCATGCCAACGATCTGTCCACAACGCCTGAAGTACTCACGACTCGCGAAACTGAGTGACATTTGTGGGTACAGCCGAATACACCTGAATACATACATACACATACAGGCTGATGTTGAACACGAATGCGTGTACGGTGATAATTCTCTCTCGTCCACCGTCCTACTCCAGAAGCCTGAGGACGTTTGAACGCATCAGCGAGGAAAGATAACTACAAGATCAGCGTTGTCAGGGAGCTTCTGTTCAGGCTGATCCTGGGGTAAGTGTTTGGCCCAGAGTACGTACGTACCAAGGCTCAGAGTACGTACGTACCAAGGCCCAGAGTACGTACGTACCAAGGGCAAGAGCACGTGCTTACCACGGCCCAGAGTACGTACGTACCAAGGCCCAGAGTACGTGCGTACCAAGGCCCAGAGTACGTGCGTACCAAGGCCCAGAGTACGTACGTACCAAGGCCCAGAGTAGGTGCGTACCAAGGGCCAGAGCACGTGCGTACCAAGGCCCAGAGTACGTACGTACCAAGGCCCAGAGTACGTGCGTACCAAGCACGTATTCAACAAACCTTTGTCGTCTGCCGACTAGTTGGAGGGATGTTTTACTAAGGGAAAGTCGGCTACAGGCTTGTGATAAAGAATACGAAAACTAACAGCAGGATCTACTTATAACTATGTCTTGAGTGTAGGTATCATGCCAACCTGATGTATTTGACCTTCACATTTACCGAGTTAGTAGCCGCGTTGACCACATAGGCAACATTGGGGGTCCCTTATAACCTCTCCCTACAAGCACAAGTTCTGGTTGTAAAATCCACGTCATTTGTAACCCATCCAACTGCTGAACACCCCTGGTCATTATTTGCGACAGTGAGAAGAAAATTCTCTCTCCCCCCAAAAAAAAAATGTAAGTGGGGCAGCTACGTCAGCTACAGAGACACTCGGCAAACCCATGAGATCTGCAAGTCAATTTACGTCAAGGTGTTGCGTGACACATGACCCAGTTACGAGGGAATCGTTCCTGTTGCTAAGTAAGCGAAGTTACTACCCTTTCTCCCAGCCAATGTCAGCCTCCTCACCTCACCTCACCTACCACTGGCTTACCCGAGATCTAAAGGCAACGGACCGAACACGTCCTCTAGCGTAGGGGCGCTTTCCACGAGTTGAGGGGATAGCGAGATGGCCTTGCGGCACGGGTGAGGAGGTGAGTGGCTGGTTGTGAGCCGTACTCCTCCCGCCGACCCTGACATCCACCATTATTACCGGATGCGATACATGCCAGGGTCTTCATCACATTCCCCTCTCAAACGTAACCATACTTGGCTCCTCTGCGACGCCCTCAAGCACACACACACACACACACACACACACACACACACACACACCAGTCTGGTGTATGATACAAAAGAGGTAATTAAAGTCTTCTCGTATAGTGTCGCAGACTCGGCTCAGCTGGAGGCCTGAAGCCTATTAATGATAGGCCGAACTCCTCAGCACACGAATTATGAGATACACAAAAATATGTTAGATCTGCCACGCTTGACGTTTCCTTGAAACCAAAGCAGTTTTGCGAGCCGGCCAACAGCATCACCTAGTCGCCCTCAGACACGTTAAAAATGTCAGGCTAAAATGTACTGAGCTCTTGCCTGCCTGGAGTAGTTCGATGAACTCTCTGCCACGATTTACCGTTCCCTTCCTCGGCAATCTACTGATCTTAAAGTGAGTTAGATAAATACATACTTCTGCTTAATTTCTATTATCTATCTATCTATCTATCTATCTATCTACACACACACACACACACACACATATATATATAACAGGCATATACTACAAAATGAATGTATGTATATCGATAAGGAAATAAAGTTTCTCTTCAGTCAACAATAGCATACCGTTCGGTAATCTCTAGAGAGCTTATCAGCTGGGGGGGAATGCAGCCGTCCGGCGTTGGTAATAGTGTCGTACCTTACTTAGGGTCCGGCAGGGAGCAAGCAGTACTATGTGGGCATTGCCCGTCCCACAATCTAGAACAGTGTAAACACTGATGCTTGGCTTTAAATAAACAAGACCTGCTAACCCATTAGCTTTAAGCCTCAAAGAAAGGAATTTTTTTTGTGTGTGTGGAAAGATAAATAGTCCCTGTAGCGATGGAGACAAGACTGATTGGAGAGCGGGGTCGTGAGGTCTGGCAGGGCGGCACAACGCCGGAAATGAGAACGACTCTCACTCAGCAACCGTCCAGCTCCTCCTCCACGCACAATATCCAGCAACTAGCAAGCAGCTCATGGGGGGAGAAGAGTGACCGATAAACATCCACCAACACATACTGGTCTACGCAGTTTAGCCTTTTACACTGAGCCCACTGCTGCGAGACGTTACTTCTCCCATGTCGTAAGCCTATGGTTGCTTGTAGGTGGCAGTACAGTGCTCCTTCCTGCAGTGGCGTTCATACGACCCCGTCCAGCTGCTACGATGGTGGATCAAAAGCCCAAATACACTGTGTCTGAAGTGGCACATGCAGCACCAACAAGGGCTCCTCCACCTAACAACGTCTCACCTCCCATTACGCAACACCCCCTACGTCACACTTCCTCTTATTTATCGTCCATCCCCCTTCCCCCCATCTCCTTTATCTCCCATTGTTATAGACACATCCCCTCCCCTCTCTTCCTCCTCCTCCTCTTCCTCCCCAACTGCACACGGCGACTTCTAGTCGATCTACTGACGCAATCTGCACGGAGATGTGTAAAGGAAGATCATCTCGTGCACTCATTCCGTGTCATATCAAAGCGCCAGATGCAGACGCCCTCAGCTAAGGTGACATTCTCAGGCATGTTCTAGTATTCAGAAGGAGGGGTTCGGGGGTGTGCCGGGAACAACAATCGCTATCCAACCAGGAGCTTCATGTCACCAAGTGGGCACATCGCGGTGACTGGGCTTGTGGTATCTGCCTCACTGTTACGTTGGAAATAGGACTAAATCCTGTTCGGTTATCAGTCGACAGATGGCCGAAGGAACCTGCACATGCGTGGGAGAGTCCTCTCGAGACCTCATGCAGCCGCCCTGGCAGCTACAGGAACATCCCGGACCTAGGGAGGCCCGCATGATTGTATGGCAACTGCTGCCACCCCTCCTCGCAGACCATTCCGATCCTATCTACTGTACTTATGATGGAGGTCAAGGTCAGGGGGGGAACATTGTAACCCAGCGGGCGAAGCCGCACCCTGGCCCCGATACACCTCCTGGCGCAGCTGCTGTAGGGCACTCGACTGGCATTCCCAAAAACATCAGCTCGCTTTCCTCATGCTCCCAGGGCCTGAAGACAGAGGCACAGTCCAGCCCCGAACACCTCCTCCTACCCCTAGCATCTTTACAACACGCTTCACACGCCTCCTATCTTACCTTCCCTTTCCCTCCCACGCCACAAGGAACCTTACCAATCCCTTCCCCTACAGTACTAAACGTTTCATACCACAGCACTGTACCCTTCCTCACGCCACAGTGAACGTTCCACCACCACCATACTGTACCCTTTCTCTCCGCATCCAGGTCAACCTTGCCTCCCCTCACAATAAACTCGTCCCATCCTACCTTCAACCACAGTGGACCCTCACTCCCCTTCCATCAACTGCCTCTTCTTCACACACACACACACACACACACACACACACACCACACACACACACACACCATCCGGCCTTGTTACAACTCCCTCCTACTCTACATCCCTACCTCCCGTAATGATGCATTCCTTTCCCAGTATTACCACAGTCCACGATCTCTCACACACCTTCTCCGGTGAAGCTAAGTCCTTAAATGAACCGTAAGCTCCGAGGTGGACGTCAGCAAATTTTCGAAATTATATAATCAGTTATCATAATCAATATTATCATTATTATTATTATTATTATTATTATTATTATTATTATTATTATTATCATTATTATTATTATTATCATTATTATTATTATTATCATTATTATTATTATCATCATTATTATCATTAATATTATCATTATTATTATTATTATTATTATTATTATCATTATTATTATTATTGTTATTATTATTATCATTATTATTATTATCATTATTATTATTATTATCATCATTATCATTCTGATCAGTTTACTTATCATTACTGTTATCTACTACTACTACTAATACTACTACTGTCATCATGACAATGAATCGCAAATGCAGGAATGACCACTTAACTGCCGGAACGGCCCAACACAACTTCTGGCACTCCATCGACGCCCAACCCCCTACCGACGTTCCCTGCAAACTTCCCTCTTTCCTAGAAACGACAGACGACCCTCCCCCCCCCCCTCCTTCCCCATACACACACCCCCCGGCCTAATCATCCCCACTTGGGCAAGTTTCCAAACCCACCCTCCACTATCTACAGTTGTGAGGAAATACCAAGAATCATTACGTTCCCAGGCCCGCGTCGTGTGTGTGTGCTGCGCCGTCAGGAAAGGGACGGCACCACACACACACACACACACACACACACACAGGAGCGAGCCAGAGGAGGTGCCACTCCTGTAATGGCCAGTAAGGGTCGAGAGATCCAACATAAACTTCAACCACAATAAAGACGTATCGCTAACTTCCTACCTTACGTAAGCAGCGCAAACATTAGGCTGGGTCGTGGATGACCGCTGAATGGTGGTATATCCACACTCTTCACCATGATGGTGCGACGCTTGAGCACCGCGGTACGACCCTTAGATGTAACGACCACCAGGGCTTTTGACTTGGCCCTTAAGCATAAGGTTCAAGGCCCTGCGCCGTTAGCTCTAAGGGTCGTCGATACGACAGTGCTCACAGGCAGTGCCTTCGTGCTCCATAAGACAACATTCACAAGTACGCAGATGCAAGTCACTCTCTTAACAACACCTCTCGAGTTAGAGTGTTGGAAGCTACTACAGTCAGTCTCCCTAACCGTGAAGAACAACAGACTCTCTCACGTCGTAAAATATACTCCTCCCAGAACATCTAAATAAATACGAGTTCCGTGTTTATCGTGAAGGTAAACTCGAACTAAATCTGAGTATGGGCGAGTCCTGTGCCACCACCCCACTGAGGCACCAAAGTCCTGACGGATGTGCTACTTATTAATAAACTTACCATCGAGAGGGGCACAGCCCAGTACTGACGTAAGTGCACTTGACATTACCATGAGGAGGACAACAGCGAAATATTAACGAACGAATCTCCAAGTCAAGACACGGCACAACAAAGGCAGACCAGATTAGAATCGACATCAGGCAGCGAGCAAGATGTTGCTATGGCAAAATTCATACATTATCAAGACTCGGGGAAAACGTCATGTTTGCTCTAATTGTGTCAGATATGGCGACCTCACATGATACCTTATTCACACACACACACACACACACACACACACACACACACACACACACACCTCTCAACCTATACATCCCAACCACAAGAGCTATCATCCCTTCCCCTCTCAAAAGCTCTCACTCACTTGCCTCCCTTCCCCGAACACTTCTTCACCTCAGGCTCTCTTCTATTTCTCCAGGAACCTTTCCTAACATCGGAGCATCGGAATTAGGCCAACTACGAAGTGCCTGGCTCGGGGAGGTACTGGTGTGGTTGGGCTGGTAAACACTCAGTGGGGTAGAGGTGGGTGGGGAGAAGCCGTGTTCCCCGGGGGAACACTGCACACCTGCTGACAGTAGGCGGGTAATCAAGAGCGGAGGCGAGCTACTGGTGGGGTCTGTCACCATACACAACCCTGCCAACATACGGAGGAAACACTATTTCTTCCCCGGCAACATACGTAACACTACGTTATGCTCCCATATGTTACGCCGAGTCACAGGACAAGAAAAAAAAAAAAAAAAACACTATTTATATCCCGAGCATCAAAGGGACATACAGCCTCTGGGAATAAGTGACGTAGCAGCCATCATGAGTCGGCCCCCCTCACTTGAAGGAGAAGCAACCCAGTCCCCTCCCCTGTGTTGCCGTGCTGAGGCGCACTCACACAGTCCTGACGGGCAGGAAGGATCCATGGGGGCCAAAGGGAGTGTGTCAACGTCCTCTTGGCCCCTGAAGCGCCACAGACAGTCCCTCTTTCACGTGAGCCATATTGTGAAACACCTCACTCGATCTGTTGCAAGTATCGCAACTACGTCTCAAGATGCTAATAACCACCACTGACGTTAGCGGTGTTGCACCCGGGCAGTGCTGACTATGGGCCGCTAAAATGAGCAAGGTAGTGCGACGGGGACAACCGGAAGGTGTGAAGTAAACCAGGTCGTCCTGGGTTGTCCGCACGAGCCACTAGATGCTGGGGGGTGAGGCGGAGGCGGCATCCACAGACACACACACACACACACACACTACCACACTCGAAGTGCCCCTGATGTTTGCCAGGCTCACTAGACTAAACAGCGTCTTAATTCCTCCACGATCCTTTAACTAACACAAGACTGTAATCCGGGTCCCCAGTGAAGCCGCTACTGTTCTCATTCCCTTCTCGCTGAGGGAAGTAGATGTCTTTAACCTCTTGAGCGATACCGTATGAAACCCCCTTCCCCTTTGAGAGGGTGATGGCCCGGCTTCTGGCAGTTTGAGAGGTCATGCCATCGTAACCCAGGGCCGTGCCGTTCGTGCTCAAGGGTCGTACCACTCAGGAAGTGTAAAACATCGAAAAATAATCCACATAAATTATGGAAACAGCGAGACACAGGGAATATCAGATGTAGGTTATCCCAGCCTCGTCTTTGGCTTTTGTAACCGTGTCGCAATCCTTGCCAGAGAGCCGATCTCTTGATGTTTTCTTACCTAATGATACGTCATGCTACACACTCCCTCCCTCCCTCCATCATGCACCGGAGCACGTTAACAAACCGTCCCGGACATTAATGGAAACTGGACAGTACTCCCACCAGAGTCCAGGGATGGACACGGCCCATGTTCTTCGCCCTTAGCCCAGCTTCTAGTCAGTCGGATTTCCAAGCACTCTTACAATCCTCCCGTAAATTCTTACAAAGAACTCCACTTCTGATTAAGACAGGATGGACTCCTACACACGTAATGAGCGAATCAGCAGAGTTACCGGAAATCCGATGATACTTCTCAGCTTCTGTTACGATCAATATTTTACCCTTGATCTTCGTAGAAGTTGTATGTATCACAGGGAATCTCGCACTTAATGAGACAACTGAAGAATGAAGGGGTAAGACCTTGATTATCCAGTGACGGAGACTCTGTCAAACCCAACCCATCTTGTTGCTCATGACGGCAATGACGGGGGAAAAAAAAAAGAGTCAGTCAATTATTCGATCTAACAACCATATGTTACATCATCTCCAGCAATCTGCACCTGTTTTCGTTTCCTATTCATACAATCTTTTCATTCTCTAGCTGTCAAATGCAACGAAACCACAGCTCCCTATTCCACAACCAGGCCTCACAGACCTTTTACATGGTTTACTCCGGACGCTTCACATGCCCTGGTTCAGTCCAATGACAGGCAGCACATCGACCCCTGTATATCACATCGTTCCAATTCACTCTATCCCATACACACAATTCAATTCCTCAAACTCATTACCTATTTCTCCTCTCTTCTCATCGCTTTTACAAAGCTTTTTATCTAATGCTTAGACGAGATTAAATCAAGTGATTTCAAGACTGAACACACAAGCCATTTTTCTATGTCGTAGCTAGACAGGCATATGTCTCTCGGTGCTTCCACAAGATCAGCTCTCCGCCTTCTCTTTAACATCCACAAATCTTCGATCAAAGACGTATTTTACGGGGGGGAAATACTTTAAATAAATCCCACGAGAAAGTTATGATTTACATACAAATTAAGAGTGGTATAGTTGACCTTAGAGAACGTTTAAAAGGCATGGATATCTTTAACTCATTAGATAGGTCAAGGATATATGCAAATACGCGAAGCATCTCAATCTCCCAGGGGAAGTCATCAATTCACCGGTAAGAAACGGGAGTAAGGTGGTTCGCAAGGAGGCTACGCGAGGTATAGGGAAAACAAATTTTCATATGTCGGTCAAGGAGACGTGAACACGCAACACAATCACAACAAAGTGTGGTCTTGTAGGTCTTAGGCTCCTGGGATGGAGGAGGGAGGAACACTGGTGACACACTTATCAACAGTGGGAGGAGGCAGACGGTAGGAGTAACCCACTCACCCCGCCATACACACCGCCCTCCCGCCCGCCGCTCACCTCGCCATACACTCCACCCGCCTGCCCGCCAGCCACCCTCATCAAAAATAAATCGAGATTCAATTCAGTTCAAGGGATGACCCAGTCACTACACAGACAGACCCTAGTTTTCTCCTATGTTGATATTTACATTTCAATTACCAGTGGGCACACCTATCACTCCATTGCATGTTTACAAGTGGCTCAGAGATGGTTTATTGAAAACACTGACAAAACTGCTGACAGAATCGTCTAGAAATAATAATGAATATTTATGTTCGACTTCAATTAACGAATATTCAGACTTCATTGTGAGAAAAAAAAAATGAATTAAATGTGTAGATACAAAGAGACCTGGAAAAGAGAAGGGTAAGGGGTGACTTGATCACAACCTTTAAGTTTCTAAACCAGTCTGATGATGTTCAAAAGTGAACAGGTTTTCGAAAGATGCAAATTTAGGACAGAACAACCAAAGGCCACGACAGGAAACTGAGCAAAGGAAAACTGAACAAGAAAATCGCTAGAAAAGATGTCTGAAAAGCATCTCGATGGTGTACGACAAGTGAGTGAATGGAATACACTGAAAGATGAGGCTGTGAATGTGAACAGCACACACACACACACACACACACACACACACACACACACACACACACACACAAGTTTAAAACTATTCATACAAAAGTTTAAAAACTGTTTGACGGATGAGAAAGTACAGAGCTGGGACGCCATGTGTGTATAATTCCCTCCCCTTAAAGTACAAATAGCCAACACCCCCCACACACACACACCATACACACACACACACACACACACACACACACACACACACAGGTACAAGACCCCGTAAACAATCAGGGGAGGCCAGGATCATGTTCGGCCTCCCAGTTTGGAAAATAATAAGTGATCTTTGGGCTGGGGGGAGACCTCATTACCTGCTCCGCGCGGGAAGACGACGCCAGGGGAGCCCCCGCAGCCCTGCAGGTTATGTGAGCACTGGCGCAGCCCGCCTGGGGAGCTGCCATACCTCCCTCCCTCCCTCCCTGACACTGGCGCATGTGCCAAGGGAATCACGTGTACGTGGTGGACACGTAAGTACATCATCTCAAGAACCCCGTGGACATAACAAACAGTCATATGTACGTTCTTCTAAGGAATCATGTGTACATGAAGAACACGTACGTAACGATAAGGAGTGACGTGTGACCTGCAAAAAAAAACAAAAAAAAACCACGTACTTAGAAAGGGAATCACGCGTGCGTGGTAAGCCATGTCTGTGTACGTTCGTAAGGCAGGAAGGAGGTTTGAAGAAGCTGGGTTACTCCCAGCACGTAGGTGAGGAAGGAGGAACCTACCCGTGCCTGGGAACCGCACGCCTCTATCCCAACACTGGAACACACTAACACGGCGGAGCTCACCTCACTCAAAACAGCACCCGGATCACGCCCTCCGCTACCCGTCCGATACCGGCCCCTCACAGCATCGTCATAACACGACCCCTCATAAATATCGTGAGAGCGCGACCTCTACATACTGCAAGGCCTCTAAATCCGACCGGAATGTCGGCTAATTTCGTCATACTCGAGACCCGACCCAACCCACCCCTCCAACCACTCCATAAACTCGCAAACACAGCTAGAGTTCGACCTCCCTGTGTCATCACAATCGACTATCTGTCACCGTTGACCCGTAAGATCACCGCTTAAGTTCAACGTACAGATAAATCTCAGATGGATCTTGCATAAACGATCCTGAAAACCGAGTTTGGAATACCGTCAGCCAGCGTCGAGAACGGACGACGAAGTGGCCACCATCCACACACACTCTGGGTGAATCTAAGCGATAAAATATATACAAAGGTCGCCTTCACTGTAACCATTCTGCACAAAATGTTTACTTGCAGTCAGAAGGAACTGTAATATCCTTGGCGAGGGACGGAGGTGCGAGTGACTGGAGCCAGCCCATTGGAGGCTGCTGAAGTCGCGAGATTCTAAGCCCATGAGCACTGCGGTACGACGCATGAGCACGACGGTACGACGCACGAGCACGGCGGTGCGATGCATGAGCACGGCGGTACGACGCATGAGCACGGCGGTACGACGCATGAGCACGACGGTACGATGCATGAGCACGACGGTACGACGCATGAGTACGACGGTACGACGCATGAGCACGGCGGTATGATGCATGAGCACGACGGTACGATGCATGAGCACGAGAGTATGATGCATGAGCACGACGGTAAGATGCATGAGCACGACGGTACGATGCATGAGCACGAGAGTATGATGCATGAGCACGACGGTAAGATGCATGAGCACGACGGTACGATGCATGAGCACGACGGTACGACGCATGAGCATGACGGTACGATGCATGAGCACGAGAGTATGATGCATGAGCACGGCGGTACGATGCATGAGCACGACGGTGCGATGCATGAACACGACGGTGCGATGCATGAGCACGGCGGTACGATCTTCAACCACGACGGTCCGATGCTTGAGCGAGCACGACGGCGCGACCCTTGGGTATGATGTCTTTCGCTAATTTTGGCCTGACTGTTAATGGGGTCAGGTCAAAGGCCCATCATGTCTCAGTGTCGTATTACTGTGGTAATACAGATCCCTCACATCGTATAACGCGAGGGTTCTGGATGTACATATCAATCAAAAGAAAAAAAAAGACAGATACTTTAAAACGTGTTTCCCTTATCTTTTAAAGATATCGGATGGGAAAAAAAAAAGGCGGATCCAATCCTACTTACAGACAAGTTTTTCATCATCAAAATCAATCAGGCTCTGAGATTATAATTATCAACATTAGTATATTAGGATATATATATATATATATATATATATATATATATATATATATATATATATATATATATATATATATATTGGAAAGGATCGCATATCTTTTTTTTCTTTCTTTCATACAATTCGCCATTTCCCGCGTAAGCGAGGCAGCGTTAAGAACAGAGGACTGGACCTTTGAGGGAATATCCTCATCTGGCCCCCTTCTCTGTTCCTTCTTTTGGAAAATAAAAAAAAAATGAGAGGGGAGGATTTCCAGCCCCCCGCTCCCTTCCCTTTTAGTCGCCTTCTACGACATGCAGGAAATGCGTGGGAAGTATTCTTTCTCCCCTATCCCCAGGGATAATATATATATATATATAATCAAATAACAGATGCATATCTAAGCCTTGTGAGGACTTTACCCTCAGGGACAACGAACCCAGTGTGGTACAGTAAATGGTACCCTAAACAGATGCAGAGTACAGTGAAAGTCAGCGGCTCTGTCGTGTGGTCTACGCTGGGCAACAGCGTTACCCCGTCGGGCAAGGCACCGCCGCTCTCAAGGGCGTCCTCGTCCGCCCCAGGAGCGCTAACTCACAAGACCGACCATAACCTACGCGAAGTGAGAGAGAGAGAGAGAGAGAGAGAGAGAGAGAGAGAGAGAGAGAGAGAGAGAGAGAGAGAGAGAGAGAGAGAGAGAGAGAGAGAGAGAGAAAGAAGTAACTGCGCAGACCAGTCGCGTTTATATTTGGTCGCGCAGCATTTTTTTCTCTTCTTTTTTTTTCTGCATTAGTTTTATCGCCTGGGTTATAACAACAGACACAGCGTATGTAAATGATTACGTGCTCCTGCCAAATGATAATACGTCGCGAGTTCGGAAACCTGATATTGGCTAAGACATCAGGTGCGTTGCCACCACAATTGAGCAACGTGTGTACACACGTGGTGCCTCCGTCGTCATCGAAATGGGTAAGATGTGTGTACACACACGTAGTGCGCAAGGCGCCATCTGGATGTGTGTACGTACGGTGTTCGCTCGTAAGTCACCGCGCTGCCTCATGCGTACATCCCAACACGTACGTGGCACCAGAGTGGCTCAGATGTGTACATATACACCATCACACACATCATGGTTGCTGCTTGGAACATGTGGGCGGGAACCCACAAAAAAAATCATTAAACCAAACCCGTCACGCTTGAGTTAGGAGAAAAAAGGAGTGGTTAACTTGGCCATGAAGAGAGCAGAGCGAGGCATCTCCCTGGAAGAGCCAGACCACACCGTCGCCGTAAACGGCGCCGTGGTCTACGAGGACGGGGTAATGGAAGAGATGGGCAGCTTCGGATCCACGGCAGGTCGTGTGGCTCCCAGGTCCTCCCTTGCTGTCAAGAATGGCACCTGTTTTCTGATCTTGTCGGCTGGGGACACTGAATCTCTTTTGATCTCTAGTCAGTTATGAAGTAGTAGTAGTAGTAGTAGTAGTAGTAGTAGTAGTAGCAGCAGTAGTAGTAGTAGTAGTAGTAAGTAGTAGTAGTAGTAGTAGTAGTAGTAGTAGTAGCAGTAGTAGTAGCAGTAGTAGTAGTAGTAGTAGTAGTAAGTAGTAGTAAGTAGTAGTAGTAGTATTAGTGGTAGTAGTATTAGTAGTAGTAGTAGTAATAGAAAAACAAAAAGATTTTGTGACTGTCAGGGGTAGACAGGAGCTTCAAATAGTTTAGAAGCACAAAGCAGCTTCAGATAGTTCAGGGACAGACAGGAGCTTCAGATAGTTCAGGGACAGACAGGGGGCTTCATATACTTCAGGGACAGACAGGAGCTTCAGATAGTTCAGGGGCAGACAGGAACTTCAGGTACGTAAGGGACAGACAGGAGCTTCAGATACTTCAGGGACAGGCAGGAGCTTCAGAGAGTTCAAGGGTAGACAGGAACTTCAGATAGTTCAGGGACAGACAGGAGCTTCAGATACTTCAGGGACAGACAGGAGCTTCAGATAGTTCAAGGGTAGACAGGAACTTCAGATAGTTCAGGGACAGACAGGAACTTCAGATAGTTCAAGGACAGACAGGAGCTTCAGATACTTCAGGGACAGACAGGAGCTTCAGGGCGTTCAAGGACACACATTATACAGTTCTGCGGCATACAGGATCTTCAAACAGTTCAAGGCCAGGCAAGATCCTCAACCAGTTACCACAACACCTTACAATTATTACATCGAACAACTATATGTATATCTAAGTCTCCCATCAGCTTTAAGTGCAACATCGAAGTCATCTTTTCTTACATTACCAGCAGGTCACATGCGAGTACGAACAACACGAGCGTCCACAGAACGTATGGTCAAGCAATTCAAGACCCACAGAGATGAGGGGACTCAAATGAATTTCGTCCTGCCGCATCTGCGTGTTCCAAAGCCCTATATAAAGTCCCACCCTCAGGAGACTGACTGACCATGAGCGCCGATACGAATCACCAAGGTTTCCTGCCAACGAAAATAAGTGATGGATGATATAACCAACTGCAGCAGCAGGAAATTCCGACGCTTAACCTCGTACGTAAATGTTAAGCTTCGCGACCCCTGGGTATTTTATACGGCCCATGAGGAAAAGCTTAGGTGTCGCGTTCAAGTTGAAGTTTGTGTGTTCATCTGGTCCCCGGACGCTCAGCTGCCCGGTGCGATCCTCATGACAGAGCGGGCAGGTGTTACAGCGGTTCGCTAGCATCATGTATCTTAATACGTTAAGGGAGGGTGTATACGTATATACCAAAGGGCATTCTCGTCTGCAGGGGGCATCCACGAGCGAGGAAATACCCTCATAAACAAAGATGTACGAGGCGTGAGGGAGTGTAGCCAGCCTTTAATGCCAAGGACAATATTCATTTAAAGTCTTTCCGTAAATCACGTACAACTGATCTCAAGACGTGTCCCCGTATGCTAAGCTGTAGTACCCAAGGCTTAAGTCCTAGCACTGAAACCCCTTAGTACTCAAGATAGGCGTTAATAAACAGAAATCAGTCGCATACGGGACGGTTTTGATACCCTCCTGAAGCACTAAAGTGTTATTCGCACACGGTACACGTACACGGGAGCCTTCAATCGTACACGGGTGTACATTGGTAACATCCTGGTTCAGGCCAGGAACAGCTGCACCCAAGAGGAACAGATCCTAGTGTGAGGTGTGGGTTAAGCAAGAGCCTCACCCCACTTCGCATGGGTCATCCCCCACCCCGTCGCCGTTACTACATGCTGCTGGCAGCGTCCCCTCAAGTCCCTCACGTCCACCAAGAGCCGCCCAGCCCCTCCCACGCCAGGATTCGGTGTTTTACCGAAAAAAAAAAAATCAATATTGTTCGTGCACGTCAACAGGTTCCGAATGCGCAAGTTTTTCTCTGCATCTGTTTGTCCCAAGAGGCAATGTTATCATCATCGACATTATTATCATTATCATTATTATTATCATTATCATTATTACCATTATCACATCACGGGAGCGAAAGAAAATCACGCGAAAATCAATGCCTTTTTCAATTCTCTATCTCTCTCCTCTCTACCCACTATTCAATATCTGGAGCAGATCTTGTTACTCCTGGCCGTAGCCGGTGTGTGTGTGTGTGTGTGTGTGTGTGTGTGTGTGTGTGTGTGTGTGTGTGCTAACCCCGTAATGCCCTACCCATCAACATGTCTCCGAGCAACTACACCTTTCCGGTGTGTTCTTGTCGCATGGGACTCGCAAAGACACATCAGTGTATGCCGGTGGCGGAGGAGGGAGCGAGTCATTTACTAGGGGCAAGTTCGTCACCTGCCTCATCCCTTGACGAGTCCTGCACATCAGCCAGGTTACGGGCGCACAGGATAGGAGGGAGAGGCTCCTGAAATACATGACGACGATATCCTACGATATATATACGTAAACACACACTACCTGTCCTTCGTAACTCTATGTGTTTTCCTGCGGTGAGCGCTCGCCCTGCCTTCACTAGCACAATGCCGTTGCACATGACTCGTGAGCCCAAGTAAGTACTCTCTCTCTCTCTCTCTCTCTCTCTCTCTCTCTCTCTCTCGCAACTCCCAGCCGTAAGAACGACCTGGGCTCAGGAAGCCCCGCAACATCCATCACGACCCAAGAATGTCGGTGTGCGACCGCCCACCCGCTCCACGGGGAACCCGACGTGCCCTGCGGCGACGGTAAGAAGGGAAACCCCGCATCCTCCCCTCCTCCCCCTTTTTTTTCTCTCTTCTACAGCACGGGAGAAAAACCAGATCTAGGGCAGGAGGGTGCGCGTGTTCCCCGACGTTCTGAAGGACTCGGGGTCGGGACTACGTAATCCAGTATACACCCTGAGGCCACACGGACCTTTGCTTAAAGAACTTAGAAAATCTAATCACACCGATCTCCTCCCTAACGCCCTTCCCCGTGCACGCTAGGAACCGCAGCGACCACAGGAAGCGTACAGCGCAGCCACCTGCACGAGAGACGCGAGGTGGTGGTAGCCTGGAGGGGTGTGGCGGAGGGAGTGTGTGTGGGGGATGAGGAAGCAGTTGTGGACGGGGTTCTTCAGGAGTAAATGGGAAGGATAGATATCAGATCTCAATGGTGTATGACAAGGTTATCTGCACACACACACACACACACACACATATATATATATATATATATATATATATATATATATATATATATATATATATATATATATATATGTGTGTGTGTGTGTGTGTGTGTGTGTGTGTGTGTGTGTAACGCAATGAGCAAGCAGAAATGGAGTTGTATGGTCACTGGCGAGAAAAGTTACGGATGGGTTTCAACATAAGAAAAAAAAAAAAAAAAATATATATATATATATATATATATATATATATATATATATATATATATATATATATATATATATATATATATATATATATATAGTTTTAAAACTTATCGACGGGCAATTGCAACGGTGTGTGTGTGTGTGTGTGTGTGTGTGTGTGTGTGTGTGTGTAGTGTGTGTGTGTGTGTGTTTGCGTGTGTGTGTCGTTCTAGGGTCATCGCGTACAGACTGCTGGAAGCACACTCCTCCGCCAAACGTTTTCTCTACGGCCCAAAAACTCGAACCTATTCCCTCCTTCATCAAATGTCAAAGGGATGCGTGCACCTGCAGACCAGACTTCCTAACGCTCGTTCTTGTGGAGCGCACGAAACATGCCCAGCTCAACTCATCAACGACAAATCATAATAAACACATTATCAATAATTCTGATAACTAACACTGTACGGTAATGATCACAAAACGTCTGCACCAACACCATCCTGTGACGAAATACTCTTACAAATATTTGCCCTTCGGCGTCTGGCTAAGTAAGGTATGGGGTTCCCACCTGTCTGGTGCGACTACCGGCAGCTGTGTGGACGTCCAACCAGCGGGAGCAACCTGGCCTTGCTTGGCTGGGGCGGTGCGATCGTCGTAACTTGCCTCACCCCGCAAAATCAACCCCTCTGCTGGAGGACGGGAGGCTTCTCTCCTGGCACTTCGGAGACGCAATGCACCACGGCGGGGCTCCTGCCCACACCACGGTCTTAAGTAGCGTTCACGGGTACCTCTCTTCCCTTATCTTATCTCGGATCTTACAGGAAGAGGATCTCTCTCTCTCTCTCTCTCTCTCTCTCTCTCTCTCTCTCTCTCTCTCTCTCTCTCTCTCTCTCCTCATATGGCCTGTCCATCAAGCGTCTCAAGGTCTTTGGGAGGTGAATATTACCCCTTATCAGCAGAGAGGGTCTTTGGCTTCTTAAGCTGGTCGCTCTATCTCGAGAAAGCCCGACCAAATCCCTATCAGTAAACATAACCAACACGCCGTACACTCCTTACAACAACAACAACAACAACAACAACAACAATAATAATAATAATAATAATAATAATAATAATGATAATAATAATAATAATGATAATAATAATAATAACAATAATAATAATAATAATAATAACAATAATATTAATAATAACAATAATAATAATAATATTAATAATAATGATCATAATAATATTAATAATAATGACAATAATAATACATTGATAATAATGATAATAATAGTGATATTAATAATAATGATAATAATAATCACTGCTATTATCATTTTTATTGTTCAAGGCCTCTAAAATCTGGATCTGCTTTTAGTCTCCTCCTAACCCGATCTTGGACTGTCTCTCGTTATCCTACGGGTGAAAATTCTAACCCTAAGGATACTGTGACTTGGGACATCCCGCCGAAATGCTATATAGGCTGGACGCCTCAAACTTGGGAATCCCACTTTACAAACGTGTTCACCTCACCAGCAGCAGGTGGCTACGTCGTGACTATGTCCCTCCATACGGCTACGGGCGGGTAAGGCCCGCCCCTGATCTTCTCTGCTCAACTATTCTGGAGGTATTTGAATGATCGAATATCTTTCCAAGTTCATACTGGTGGAATATTAGACGACTAAATAGCTTAATAATCTTTGGCTATCTCAATATTCCTGGTTCATATACCTGACTACTTTACAGGGAATATGACGGACTGTGTTATATCTGTAAAGCGCTAACTTAATGGTCTATTCAGGACTTTTCAGAGTGAAAGGAGGTATTCAAATATTACAATTTACGAAGAATAATCTATTTGGTTTCCTTCAAAAGATATGTAATCCTGATTGCGTCTTTCAAGTATGTTTGTTCTGGGTGTCTGTACGGAATTCTTTATCTTCTCGCTCGTGTATAATGCTTCAATGATCAGTGACACGTAACTTTTCATCATAATACAGAGACGCTCGTTCAAAGTGCGCAGCTTAACTCCACGCGTAAGACTACTTAATCCCTTAATCCTAACTTAAGTCACCGTCCTTAAAAGAGTTCTGTCGTATCTATGGGGATGAACTGCTTACTCAAGCCGCAGGCTAAAGAGGCCCTTTGCCCGATGAAGCCTTCAGTCACCTCCTGCAGCAGTCGCGGTAGTGTCTCACCTCAGCGAGGGGCAATACCCTACTCCTGTAACTTCATGCAGTCCGTCGGCCGGTATCTGAAGGACGCCCCTTCTGCCGAAGACCTGCTGAATGGCGGCGACTCTGCTTGAAACCTGATCTCACCGAGATGATGTATCAGCCAACACTTCCACAAGGAGGACTGAATAAGCATCGTCTTTGACGCAGACGAACATTAGAGACTCTAGGTCGTCCTCGAAGCGAAAAGTATACTAACTGTCCGTTGAAGACTTGCATATCCCAAGCTGGGCCTCACCTGACCTTAAACAGAGATATGGCACGGCTTCATCATAATAAGGCGATCTGGCAACTACGTCTAAGGCAAAGATCTTCGTGAGGCGTGATGCGCCTCTGCCAATGCAGGAGGAGCCATGCAAAGTGATACCAGGTCTGAGTCAGCGACATCACAGGCTTTAGAAAAAAAAAAGTCACTCCTTACCGTGACCTTCACACCAATCCCTCTCCCTATCCATCATCTGTCCATCCCCCTAGGCAGCTGGATCCATACATACTTACGACGCCACGTATCTTGGGGGGATGGGGGGGTATCCATCCCCTCTAACCACCATCCTTGTATGACTCTCTGTCTCTCCAAACTCTCGTAACTTTCCCCTCACTGGTTTTCTGGTGATGCAGAGCGTGGCTTGTGTGGGGCCTTCTGCTCTGCTACAGCGACACGAAGGTGCTGCCATGTAGAGCAACCATCCCAATTCAAATGTTTGACTGATTTACTCTGGATATCTGCAGTGTGTGTGTGTGTGTGTGTGTGTGTGTGTGTGTGTGTGTGTGTGTGTGTGTGTGTGTGGGGCACATTAAGTTCCAGACTGGTAGTGGTGGAGCACTGTGGTCAGCTGCAGACGTGGTGCACTGGTCAGCAGGTGCCGGGCCGACACGAACGGCTTGGTCAGCTTCCTTCCCAGCTCCTTCAGTCAACAGGGTGAAGGGCGCCAACCCCCCCCCCCCCCCCACCAGCATAGTGGTAAACCCACCCTTACATACACTTGGTGTACCGGTTAGCATTGCAGGCCATGATTAACACACGGGCCCACCGGGGTTCGAATTCTGGGCGAGGCAGTCATCACACATACAACCCAGATGTTTGTCACTCATTTGGGTGTGTCGATAAATGGGTACATGGCTTTAGCTAAGGTGTATGTACGTGTATGTACATACACATAAGAGAAGACACAACAAGTGTATAAAAGGTTAAAAACGTGGGCAACACACACATACACACACACACACACACACACACACAGGCTTGCAAGGCTAGCGATGACCGAGAGATACCTGATGTTCTGACGAACATAAACACGAGTAGAAATAAATTCCCAAATGTTAATCAGGAAGCCCCCGGGGCTGAGCTCTGGTCGAATGAAAATATCCTCGACGAACGAGACGGATGATAACAATATCGGGTAAATATACCAACGCGAGAGTCTGAAACTCTAGCTTAACGTCAGGACAAAGCCAGCACAACAGCCCAGAGCGTAAGCTTCGTAACAGAACCCTTCAGTGTGCGTCGGTGGGTGGGATATGCC